>NC_069503.1:362988440-363288440 GCF_027579735.1 Bombina bombina | reverse complement strand
AATAATAAAGATTGCATATGCTCATAAAACCCAGCATATTTTTCATGATTCAGATAGAGTATACCTCCCCTCCCCTCCTCTCTCTCTCTCTCTCCCCTCTCTCTACCCTATCTCTCTCTCTTCCCCTCTCTCTCCCCCCCTCTCTCTCTCTCCCCTCCTCTCTCTCCCCTCTCTCTCTCTCTCTCTCCCCTCCTCTCTCTCTCTCCCCTCTCTCTCTCCCCTCTCTCTCTCCCCTCCTCTCTCTCTCTCCCCTCTCTCTCCCCCATCTCTCTCTCTCTCCCCTCTCTCTCCCCCCCCCCTCTCTCCCCCCTCTCTCTCTCCCCTCCTCTCTCTCTCCCCTCCTCTCTCTCTCTCCCCTCCTCTCTCTCTCTCCCCTCTCTCTCTCCCCCTCTCTCTCTCTCCCCTCCTCTCTCTCTCTCCCCTCTCTCTCCCCTCTCTCTCTCCCCCCTCTCTCTCTCTCCCCCTCTCTCTCTCTCCCCCCCTCTCTCTCTCCCCCCTCCTCTCTCTCTCCCCCCTCTCTCTCTCCCCCCTCCTCTCTCTCTCTCTCTCCCCTCTCTCTCCCCTCCTCTCTCTCTCTCTCCCCTCTCTCTCTCCCCTCCTCTCTCTCTCCCCTCTCTCTCCCCCCTCTCTCTCTCTCCCCTCCTCTCTCTCTCTCCCCTCCTCTCTCTCTCTCCCCTCTCTCTCTCCCCTCTCTCTCTCTCTCCCCCCTCTCTCCCCCCCCTCTCTCTCTCTCCCCCCTCTCTCTCTCCCCCCTCTCTCTCTCTCCCCCCTCTCTCTCCCACCTCTCTCTCCCCCCTCTCCTCTCTATTTCTCCCCATTCTATATCTCTCTCCCCTCTCTATCACTCTCCCCTCTATTGCGCATCCACACCCGGTCACGCATCCTTCACTCCAGGCCACGCCCTCTTCATGACCATTCACATTTGGTCATGCCCCCTTCACGTCAGCCACCCCCCTCACGTCTGGCCATGCCCACTTCTGCCGCAGAGCGCAGATTAGCTAGGCTAGGGACTTAAATGCCAGGTGTGTTTGTCCTCGTGCTGTATCTACGGCACATGGCAGCTTCGGACAAACACACTTGGCCTTTTATTATATAGGATATGTAGGTTGTCTAGGATATTCAGAATCAAAATGATTACAATGCATAAATAATTTTTTTGCATGTTTTTTCTAATTGTTATTTTTTACTTCACACAGTGAAGCCCCTTTAAATGCTCATTGAGCACCCTGACTAATCAGAACACCTTTCTTGCATGTCACATGATTTTTAAATATACTGTATTTAATTCAGCAGCCTTGACCACATGAAAACCTTTTTATATCCAATGTTTGCCAGCAAACCTTGGTTATTTGAATGCTTTATTTTTAATAATAAAGATTGCATATGCTCATAAAACCCAGCATATTTTTCATGATTCAGATAGAGTATACCATTTTAAACAACTTTCCAATGTACTTTTTTTATCACTTTTTGCTTCTTTCTCTTGGTATCCTTTATTGAAGGAGCAGCAATGCACTCCTGGGAACTAGTACACATAGGTAAGCCAATGACAACAGGGATATATTTATAGCCACCAATCAACAGCTAGCTCTCAGCTCCTGAGCCTACCTAGGTATGTTTTTCAACAAAGGATAGCAAAAGAAAAAGCAAATGATTAGATAATAGAAGTAAATTAGTAAGATGTTTAATATTGTATGTGCTATTTGAATCATGAAAGAAAAAAATTGGGTTTCATGTCCATTTAAGTAAACATGGATTTTTTCACATTTAATAAAAAATGAAGTTAAAATTAGAATGCTAATTTTTTTAATGCTCTGTAACTTGTACAAACCTATTTTATAATCATACCCATTTTCAGTTACACCTGAGGAAGGGGCGTGGCTCTGAAACTAGTAGTGGTAACGTATACACAGAGTCTGGCCAGGCAAGTGTTTGCAGTTTCTCTCGCTCTTCATTTATCAGAGTACTTTATGATTTTTAGTTTTTTAAAAGGTTTCTATACTTGTGATTTAATACTGCATATTTGTATGTTGTAAATTTGTAAATTGTATGAAAGTGGGGACAATAGTGCTCCATTTCATCTCATAAACGTTAATTTGCCCTTCATTGTGCAAATAGTTTTTTAACCTATGTGTTAGGACTATATTCAATAGCAACATTTAATACTATTGCTTTGTGAATAGGTTTATGTTATATCTTTTTAAATGTTCTAAGACATGGTCTGTCAGTAAAATAAAGTGGTTTTTTTTCTACACATTGTGTATTTCTAGTTTATATTTGCTGTATACTCTCATTCAACCTTTCTTGTTCCTAAAAACAGCTGCAGTTCGGCCCTTAATCAAGTGATTATATACCTAGTATATACTAGTGGCATAAAATCTAGTTATACATTTCTCAGTGTGTGGCGCTCTCCTTTTTTAACTACAACATTTTCATTTATTCTTGCAGTTTTTTGTGCTTCAAAGTTTACAAAATGATAATTATAAAAAGATACACAAGTATATAAAATATTGTTTGCACACACCATGTACTGATAATGTTAGAAAAAAGGGGGGCACTTTATTGAAACCCAATTTTACTGGGAAAGAAATCATACCATTGAAAATATACAGATTACACAAATCTCTGACACCAGATATATATATTATACGATATTTATGGTATGTTGCAAAGGCACCTACTGTAGTAAGGTGTTACAGTTAAAGGGACATAGTCAGCACTAGTCAGAGCATGAAATTAACAAAAAAACAAAGCTTTCCAAATTACTTCTAGCAAGTTTACCTTGTTCTCATAGAATCCATTGGTGAAGTGCATACCTAGATAGGCTCAAGGACCTGCCTGTGTGCAACTAATGCTGATCTAGGAGCCGAACCAGCTGTGCGACTAGTGCTCCTGATTGGATCAGTGACATTTTCCACTCTGGACCAGCAGTTGTTTTCTGGTCCCAAGTGGTACTTTTAACTATGTGTTTAACCTATTTGTGGGGGTTAAACACATAGAGTTGCAGCGTCACTAGTGGTAAAGTTAGAGCATGGCCTTTTATCTTTGTAATGGACCTTTAACATTAGGTATTTTGGAGTGGAGCAGAGTGAGCAAAACCATGGAAACCATTTTTGGGCATGCCTCATGGTCAATAATTCAGTATCGTGCTTGCTAGATTGCTCTGCTGCAAAGTGTCCCTGGACATTTATATTTGTAAATGTGAGATTGTAGTAGAGCCTTATATGTGATACTCTTTAAGTCAGGTCAAGTCTAATACCAGATGTTACGGAACTAGAGCTCTAATATTGTTTTATAATTTTACACTTAAAGTGATAGTAATACCAGTGCAGCAAATAAAAGGGACTTTCAGTCATGAAGTATAAAATACTTCATACTGAAAGTTCCTTTATTTATCTGCAGCGTTCGCCACACTGATCATTTTAGACGCCCGCAGCAAAACGCAATTTTTTTCAATGAGGTGACGTTTACACCTCTTAGCCAATAGCTGTGTCCCCCAGCTGGCATTATGCTGAATAGCTATCACGCTATTGGCTAAGGTCACCTCAGTGATAAAATAGCGTTCTGCCGTGAGGCGCTCAGTGCTGCAGACACATAAAGGAACTTTCAGCATGATGTATTTGTTTGCTGTATATCATCTATCTCCCCACTAATATCATTCTCACCTTTGCAGTCCCCACCTCCTTTCTCCCATCCTCCTACCCATCTAGATTGTAAGTTCCCAAGGGAATAGGGCCATCAATTCCCCCTCTATTTGTCTGTAAAATGTTGTCTTATTGTATTGTTTCTCCGTTGTACTTTTATCCTTGTACCCATGGGCAGCGCTGCGGAATCTGTTGGTGCTTTATAAATAAAGAATAATAATAAAATACATATGTATACATATGTAATACACACACACACACACACACACACACATATATACAGGTGGCCCTCGTTTTACAACGGTTCAATTTACACCGTTTCAGAATAACAACCTTTTTTTCCAGTCATGTGACTGCTATTGAAAAGCATTGAGAAGCAGTGCATTTATTAAAATAGCCAGTAGTTGGAGCTGTCTGCTTGTGTTGCAGCAAAGCCAAGCAAGCTGAAATTAATCAGTTTAGTCAGACCTGAGCTATCGAGCAGATTTCAAAGGAACAAGATCTTCCTGTCTATAAATCAGTCCAGATTGGAATGCATAGAAAGAACTGTTTGCAGAAAAATGCAAGTGAAGTCTGTGTTGTGTGATTACTTTATTAGGTTTATAATGCTGTTTAGCAAATGTTTTTGTTCATTTAACTTAGTTTAATTATATATTCTGTGTTGTGTGATTATTTTATTATGTTTATAATGCTGTTTAGCATTTAAAGTCTTCATTTCAAAGCTTTAAAAATAATGTATTAGGTGTTACTCATGACAATTTTGAGAGGGATCTGGAACCTATCTCCCTCACTTCCCATTGAATTACATTATAAACTGGGTTTCAATTTACATCGGTTTCGATTTACAACCATTCCTTCTGGAACCTAACCCCGGCGTAAACTGAGGGATATATATATATATATATATATATATATATATATATATATATATATATATATATATATATATATATATATATATACTGTGTGTGTGTGTATATATATATATATATATATATATATATATATATATATATATATATATATATATATATATATATATATATATATATTGTAGTAAGTTTGGCTTTTTGTGCACGTCGGGTTGGAACACAATTGAAAACAGTTGCCTTTTAAAGGGACAGTCTAGTCCAAAATAAACCTTCATGATTCAGATAGGGCATGTAATTTTAAACAATTTTCCAATTTACTTTTATCACTAATTTTGCTTTGTTCTCTTGGTATTCTTAGTTGAAAGCTTAACCTAGGAGGTTCATATGCTAATTTCTTAGACCTTGAAGGCCACCTCTTTTCACTAGAGGGTGTTAGTTCACGTGTTTCATATAGATAACACTGTGCTCATGCACGTGAAGTTATCTGGGAGCAGGCACTGATTGACTAAACTGCAAGTCTGTCAAAAGAACTGAAATAAAGGGGCAGTTTGCAGAGGCTTAGATACAAGATAATCACAGAGGTTAAAAGTACATTGATATAACTGTGTTGGTTATGCAAAACTGGGGAATGGGTAATAAAGGGATTATCTATCTTTTAAAACAATGAAAATTCTGGTGTAGACTGTCCCTTTAACTTGTAATACAAGTGCAAGCCGACACACACAAAAAGCTTACTTCTAGTGCAGTTAACGCTTGAGTAGGAGCATATAACTCTCCACTTGTAATCTCGCCCTAAATGTCTGTAGTATGTGTAATCAGCATGTTAAAAGATCTTGCAATTATTTGGCTCTTTCAGACAATATTTATTGTATGCAATTCATTTAGGGTAAATATGTTTTTTAGAGCTCCAAATATGGCTGTGTGTGTGAGTGAATGTCTGTGTGTTTATATATATATATATATATATATATATATATATATATATATATATATATATATATATATATATATATATATATATATATATAATGTATGTGTGTGTATAATATTTTTTTATTTTTAGTCTTTATAATTTTAATATGTTGTGAACTGAGACTTTTGGACCTCTCTTTCAAAACCTACTAAATAATTAAATATCATCAAATACATACTTTGACATATATGGAATGTGGATATATATATATATATATTACTATAAAGATAATTATTGTTAGATAATTATCTCTTAACATTTTACCATAATAGAAAACATGTTTATCATTATTACCTTAATACAATGATTATGAGTTGATTGGTAAGTTGTGTGCAGCAACAATTAATTATGCTGATATATATTGAAGATATCAATAGAGTTTCACACCTAAGTATCTGATTTTTTTTTTTCTTCAGGTGAAGCAGAAGATTTGGAAGACAATGATGGGATATCACAGCCTCATGATACAGTGTCGCTTGCTTCTGACCGCGATAAGGATGACGAGTTGCCATCTGACGGTATGATTCTACTCAAATATATATATAATATATGTGTATATGTGTATGTATATATATATATATATCGTTTTACTGCTATAAATGTGTGCAATGGGATTCCTAGCAACTGAGTCATGTCATTGTGAGTGACTACAAAAAAAGCTGCATCAGCTGACATCCTAGTCATTTTGTTACCACAAATGAAGTCATTTTGGAACAGAAGAGCACTCTCTAGTGGTCCTTAAATATTATAGAGATCTGTTAGTGACATAAGAAAACTGCATTTTGTTAATTTGAATTTTATATCATGTTCTTTTTGTATGGATCTCAGATTAGAAACCTTTTAATACTTAAGTTAAATACATTAGCATTATTAATAATTCACATTGATTTTATGTATCTTTATTTGGAATATTTGCAACCATGGTTCTCATCAAAAGAGAAAAAAGTGTAAATTAAACATTAACTTCAAATTATGACTAACTAAAAAGTAATCTTGTACATTGAAGAATATGTCAGAAATTTTATGTTTCACATTATATATATATATATATATATATATATATATATATATATAATTCCGAATATTAAAATAAACTAAAAGTATTTATTGAATAGAAATAATAAGCAAATGATAATCCCAATATATCAATATATTCTATATTATGAAATTAAGACAAGAGTTAAATCTAGATCACCAATAGCATGTTATACATTAAAAATACATGAAATTAAAGCATTAGGCAAACACACCAAAATTCAATGTGCATTATTGCTAACTAACTCAAAATTAACATTATAGTACTTTAATTATATTTTCAGAATCTTTAAATATATATTTACAGATGTGTCATTTTAACTTAAATGTTTGCTATATGCAAACAGTAAATCTTTGACATATTTGATAGCCAAAATATGATTTAGATGCTTCTTAGTTAGTATGTACTGTATCTGTTTTAAAGAACAAATCTGCGCCAAGGTTTCTCTCAAGCACATTAGATAACATTTAAAATGCTATTTTTAATTACTTTATCCATTAACATCAATAATAAACACAATAGTGTCAAGTTATAAAATGGATAGTATATGGAACAATGCAAATGTAATTTTACATGACCGTTCAGATCTTTTTGGGACTAATTAGTACATTTATAAAAAATATGTAGTAAGCCTTCATTCATTATTCCAGAGTATATTTTTTCCAAACTGCGGGAAATTATAATATTGTATAAGAAAGCATTTAGTAAAAAATGATTTTCAATACTGTCTATGGGCCCTGTATTTGTGTGTATGCAATTTAATTACATGCATTGAGTGAAGGCATTCTAAGTTAGTTATAAAGTTATGGGTGAGTAATGTTTTCTGACATAATACAATGATCACACAGTGCCACTCTGTCTCTAAGTACAATTGCCAAACTAAAATATGCTTCCTGCAACAGAGCACTCAAGGTTTTATGTTATCAAGATCATTCCCGTTGGATTCATAAATTGCCTTTATGAGGTATAAAATTATGTCTATTGCAGAACAGGGATAAGTGAAACGCATGCATGTGTAATAAATATTCTAGGCAATGAGTCTGAGAAACACATTTTTTCATCTTCAAAACTCTGCATGAGAATTTAGGATTGGTTAGCATATTCTATTTTGGGGTTTTTTAATCTGTGTTTTCCTATACAAAAAAAGTATTGTATTATATTTAATATGAATTATTTGAGCTATTTGTATCATTAATAAACGGTTAACAAAAATAGTCTTAGTGGTTGCAAATTGCCTGTATTTATTTATTAAAAAGAAAAACAAACAACAACAAAAAAGTACCAATAATACAAATTCCAGCATAATATACTACAAATAATATTTTTTATGTGTGTGTGTGTGTTTATTTTTTCCTCTTTTCATATTTTCTTTGTATGGAAAATGCTTGCAGGTTTTTCCAGGAACCTATAATTTCTATGCTCTACCAAATTTCTGGAATAATATTTATAAAAATGTTTTAATGTGTGTGTGTGTATATATATATATATATATATATATATATATATATATATATATATATATATATATATATATATATACACAGTATGTATGTTTATTGACCTAAAATAAGTTGATGCTGAATAAGGTCTACCTGCTTTTTTTTTTTTTAAACTATTTTCACGTCTTATTCAGACCTCTGTGCACTAAGAGTTCTCCAATGTTAATTGAGATAGGGGTCTTCAAATGCTTCTTTGAGCTGGTAATATGTATGTGTGTGTGTATATATACAAAAGTATGGTTGATTGTGACTAATTTAGCACCCTCCCTACTGTGTAGCAATTTATTTGCATATGTGTATATGCATAAACATAGATACATACATATATTTGTGTATGTGTATATTTAATACATTCAGATGTATTTATTTTAATTCTATTAATCTAAAAAGAAAAACATTTTCTTAAATGCTACATAAATATTTCCTAAATCATATATTTTTTTTTAATTCTTCATCCTCTGCGTAATCTTGTATTAACTATAGCAGACAGATTTAACAATGAGTGAAACTAAATTATCTCGGGTCATGGCAAGGTCTGTTATTACATCTTATTGTTGTTTTGTCCTTTGGACTTTTTTTCCTTTTTGGTAGGCCCTAACAAAGTATATACACTGATAGATTATAAACGCTAAACATGATATGCATTTTTCATAATGCTAATATAATTTTAAGGGTACAGAAAAGGTCAAATCTCTGTGTTTCTGTGTGCGTTTCTGAATCTCCCCCTGCTTAATATTTCTCTCTCACTGTTCCTCTGGTTCAAAAGTTCATTCGGTTCCCCAATGGCCACCTAATTTTCCAGTTATTCCCTCAAGCCATATGTGTTTTGGTTTCTTTATGGTTTATTGGGTACTATAGGAAAGTAGCATAAGTTATATCTTCTAATGAAATTCAAGCACACTTCAGCTTGGTGATGCCTCAACTTGATTGCTAGCTGCAATTAAATCACAGCCTAAGAGTAAAATGAATGTATTTGCATGGTACAGAAGCCTCACATGCAAACAAACAAATAGGATAAAAATGACTGCCGTACAAATAATAATAAAGGCACAAAAACAGCAGACTTATTTTTCAAAACAATATCTTATTTATCTGTTGAAATGTTTGATTGATGGGAAGATCATAAGTTCATATGTGCTATCAGGGTGAGTTCATACGCAGGTTATTGGGAGCTGATAAAGGTGCAGGGTAGGCGTTTAGATTTTTACGTTGGACCTTGATGCACAAGATTAATGGAATTTCAATCAGGGACTAGCGCGGTCACCTATTTGTCAGAAAAACTGATGGAGATATTATAGTCATGTCTCCTCATTAATACCAGTTGCTTGAAAGGTGTTCGGCTTTTCTATACAAAAGAAGTGAGATAATTGATTTTTGACTATGCTTCTTTCTTTTTTTCTTATTGACGTGCAATCTAGTTGACAAGTGCATTTTTACCAGCCACATTGTTATAATAGTATCCCTATTTTATTGATGTGCAGATTTCTATAATGATAACTCATACTCAGAAAAGTATTTTTAATATTTCACCCGCAAACAAACAATTTATGCATTAAATTTTGCATGGATTGATGATTCCTAGATGCTCAGATGCATAGGTGTCAAATTAGTTTTACATTGTATTAAGATCATTTAGCATAATAAAAATGACCATATAAAGTAATCATTTAGATAGTTTGCAAAATACTTAATTGGTTAATAACATGGGGTGGATGCATATTTATCTTAAGCAGAAGTAAAATGTTTTTTAAAATGTATTTTTTAAATGGACAGTCTACTTTAAAATTATTATTTGTTTAAAAAGATAGAAAATCCCTTTATTACCCATTCCCCAGTTTAACATAACCATTACTGTTATATTAATTTACCTTTTTTATCTCATCAATTATCTGTATCTAAGCCCCTGCAGACTGCCCCTTATCACAGTGCATTTTAGCCAATTACTGCTGGTTCATTTATAACCATTATTATTCTACAGGAGTGAACACATTGTTATTTGTATGGTACACATGAACTGGCTATTGTTCAAGATTTAAAAAGCTAATAAAAAGCACTGAGAAAAAAGGCGGTCTGTAGGGGCTTAAAAACAGGCAATTGTAGTGTTTATAAAGTATACAACCAACAGCGTTATCTATTTTTTAAAAATCAAGTAAACTGTCCCTTTAAACTGACTTCTAAAATCCCAGTATTTATTTTTTTTATATAAAAGCTACCAAAATATTCGGCCTACTCATCTTAAAAAAAAACCCCCAAAAAAACCCATCAGAAATGTTTTAATTTAAAATATATTTTTATATATATATATATATATATATATATATATATATATATATATATATATATATATATATATACACACATAGAGCTAAAACAAGTTTGTTTAACTCTTTGGCAACTAGAGAGTTTTGAGCCCTCTTTAGCTTCCAAGGCGTTATTAAAAGGTTATTATTTCTACAGAACATCTGTGGTAGTTTAAGAAAATTATTTTGATACATGTTAGGCATGATACCTACCAAGGGACTCATATTACTGCACCCTATCAATAACATAAACAGCGACCATTCTGTCAATAGTAATAAGGTTACAATGCTGAATGCTCTGCACAAATTTGTTGGGAAGTTTAATCTTTGATAGAAACAAATGTTCTTTCCCCTGCCATTAGTTATTTTATGCTTAGTGCAATATTTTATTAATTATTTGATAAATTTGCTTGTAATAATTAGTAAATAAAAAAAAAGATATAACTGCTATACTTAACCATTACAGCAACAAAATGACAGTGACCCACTGGGAGATGCTTGAAACACCAATAAATTGGCCTCATTGAAATGCTTCATTTTGTTGGTACAAAAATTAACTATTAAGGGCCAGAGTATGAGTGGAGCACTAAATATCGCTTGCATGCAATCGATATTAGAGCTCCACTGTGTGATAACAGCGCACGCTAATCTGCGCTGGTATTACAAGTAAAGCGCAATGCAAACGCGAGCTCACGTTTGCATTGATAAGAAGCATTGTGCTCACAATAGTGTGCTTCTATAGACTTCAATGGAAGCCTCGTTCTGAGGGGCGAAGGGGTAAGTAGCGCAGCAATTGTGACATATTTTTAAATATATATGTATATGACTATACACATATTAACACATAAATACATCTGTTTATATTCATATACATATATATTTACTGGGAACACACAGTTCCCATAGACCACGTTTTTATAAATAAAAAACTATAATGCCCTCTATTTTGAGGGCATTTGGGGCATTTTTACAAAATTAACCAGAGATCATATCTCTGGTTAATTTTATGAGCGCTAATTGCTGATTTTAATGGCTGATTAATCATTGCGCACCTACAAATGGGAAAAATTGCTCGTTTGCTGGTGTGTGATAATTTAGCTCTCCAATCTAGCCCTAAATCTGGGTATTTTCAAATTTTACCTTTTGATTGAAGTTTAAAGTAATTGTTTTGAAAATCCTTTTGATTTTCCGCTGCGTGATTGCCATTATTTTTAATTGAGGCAGTAATCTAATGAGGTCAGTGGAGTTGTCTTATTGGGACTCTTATTTTGAAAAGGAGCAGAGCTTACCACCAGCCTCACACCCTCTTTGTCTCAAACCACAAGCATCTTTTATTTTACCATTTTGCAGGGTTACAGTGTGGTAATGAAGACATTGAGGATGCACTCTATGTATAACTATATAAATACATACAAAATAATAACTAGGATCCCTATTAATCAGTGGAAAGAAAACCATAATGCCAATTTAAACACTACAAAAACAAAAAACAAACAAACAAGGCAATCTCAAAAGGAAAATATTAAATATTTAAATGAAGAAAAGAATAAATAAATTGATACCCACAGTGTTGACACCTATAGACAGTTTCTCTTCCAAGATGAGGACAGGATCATCAGCAAAGAAACTGGAGAGACATGAGGGTTCACTTAATGTTATCAACTTTTATGCAAACAGCCAGACTAATCATAAATTGGAGTCTCAGTTTTATTATTAATTATGACATAACTACATAAAGTTTAAAAGCTTCTCAGGACTAGAGACCTTACCTTCACAGGAGATATTGAGGTGAAAATACATTCTTTTGAAAATCTTAATCAGGTTCATTTAGTAAGGTGCCATAAGCCCATTGAGGCTTGCTTTATATGCTGTCTCCAGCAAGTATTTTCATTTAGAACACAGGTTGAGATTCTTTTCTAGGGTACATGGCTTATGTAATACATTCTGATTTAGGTTGCTTTGTTTCCAGCCTTCTACAAGATGAATATTGCTAATCCACCTATTGTATTTCTTTTGGTATCAGGTTCTTCATTAACTTGTAAAGGGACATTTCTTCTGTCACATTATTAAGAACCTTCTATATAGTACAGTTGTGAACTTTCTCCTGTTAAGTGTAGTCAGTCCACGGGTCATCCATTACTTATGGGATTATATCTCCTCCCCAACAGGAAGTGCAAGAGGATCACCCAAGCAGAGCTGCTATATAGCTCCTCCCCTCTACGTCATACCCAGTCATTCTCTTGCACCTAACTAATAGATAGGACGTGTGAGAGGACTGTGGTTGTTAAACTTAGTTTTTATTTCTTCAATCAAAAGTTTATTTTAAACAGCACCGGAGTGTGTTGTTCTTTCTCAGGCAGCATTAGAAGAAGAATCTACCTGAGTTTGTGTATGATCTTAGCGGTCGTAACTAAGATCCATTTGCTGTTCTCGGCCATTCTGAGGAGTGAGGTAACTTCAGAACAGGGGACAGCGGGCAGGGTTCACCTGCAAGGAGGTATGTTGCAGTATATTATTTTCTAAGGAATGGAATTGACTGAGAAAATACTGCTGATACCGATGTATTGTAAGTGCAGCCTTAAATGCAGTAGTAGTGACTGGTATCAGGCTGATATGTATGTATGTTTACACTGAGGTATTTCTAGGGAATGGAACTTCACTAAGAAAATACTGTATACATTTAACTTATATTTGAGCCTCCACTGCAGTGAAAGCGACTAGCAGCAGGCTTATTAATAACATTTCATAATTTTATATTTAAAACGTTTACTGGCATGTTAATCGTTTTTCTCTGAGGTACTTGGTGATAAAACTTTATGGGCATTATTTTTCCACATGGCTGTCGTTTGTTTATGAATAAAATCAGTTTACTGAGCTTCCCCACTGTTGTATTATGAGTGGGAGGGGCCTATTTTGGCGCTTTATTGCGCAGTAAAAATTCAGTCACAATCTTCCTATTTCTCCCTCCATGATCCAGGACGTCTCTACAGAGCCCAGGGGTCTCCAAAACTAGTTTTGAGGGAGGTAATCACTCACAGCAGACCTGTGAGACTGTGTTTTGACTGTGATAAAAACGCTTATATTAAATTGTTATCCGTTTTTGGGTACTAAGGGGTTAATCATCCATTTGCTGGTGGGTGCAATCCTTTGCTAACTTAATGCATTTACTGTGAAAATTTGGTTGCTATAACTAATTTGGTTCATTGTTATTTCAACTGTGACAGTTTTTTGTGCTTCTTAAAGGCACAGTAACGTTTTTTTATATTGCTTGTAAATTTATTTGAAAAGTATTTTCCAAGCTTGCTAGTCTAATTGCTAGTTTGTTTAAACATGTCTGACACAGAGGAATGTCTTTGTGCAATATGTTTAAAGGCCAATGTGGAGCCCAATAGAAATTTGTGTACTAATTGCATTGATGCTACTTTAAATAAAAGCCAATCTGTACATGTAAAGAAAATTTCACCAGACAACGAGGGGGAAGTTATGCCGACTAACTCTCCTCACGTGTCAGTACCTTCATCTCCCGCTCAGGAGGTGCGTGATATTGTGGCGCCAAGTACATCAGGGCGGCCCTTACAAATCACTTTGCAAGACATGGCTAATGTTATGACTGAAGTATTATCTAAATTGCCAGAATTTAGGGGTAAACGCGACCACTCTGGGGTGAGAACAGAGTGCGCTGATAATAATAGAGCCATGTCTGATACTGCGTCACAATTTGCAGAACATGAGGACGGAGAGCTTCATTCTGTGGGTGACGGATCTGATCCAAGTAAACTGGACTCAGACATTTCAAATTTTAAATTTAAGCTTGAGAACCTCCGTGTTTTACTAGGGGAGGTTTTAGCGGCTCTGAATGATTGTAACACGGTTGCAATTCCAGAGAAATTATGTAGGCTGGATAGATACTATGCGGTACCGGTGTGTACTGATGTATTTCCTATACCTAAGAGGCTTACAGAAATTATTAACAAGGAGTGGGATAGACCCGGTGTGCCTTTTTCACCCCCTCCTATATTTTGAAAAATGTTTCCAATAGACGCCACCACACGGGACTTATGGCAGACGGTCCCTAAGGTGGAGGGAGCAGTTTCTACTCTGGCTAAGCGCACCACTATCCCGGTGGAGGATAGCTGTGCTTTTTCAGATCCAATGGATAAAAAGTTAGAGGGTTACCTTAAGAAAATTTTTGTTCAACAAGGTTTTATATTACAACCCCTTGCATGCATTGCGCCTGTCACGGCTGCGGCGGCATTCTGGTTTGAGTCTCTGGAAGAGACCATTAGCTCAGCTCCATTGGATGAGATTATAGACAAGCTTAGAGTCCTTAAGCTAGCTAATTCATTTATTTCTGATGCCGTAGTACACTTAACTAAGCTTACGGCTAAGAACTCCGGATTCGCCATTCAAGCGCGCAGAGCGCTGTGGCTTAAATCCTGGTCAGCCGATGTGACTTCTAAATCTAAATTGCTTAACATACCTTTCAAAGGGCAAACATTATTCGGGCCCGGTTTGAAAGAAATTATCGCTGACATTACTGGAGGTAAGGGCCATGCCCTGCCTCAAGACAGAGCCAAACCAAGGGCTAAACAGTCTAATTTTCGTGCCTTTCGTAACTTCAAGGCAGGAGCAGCATCAACTTCCTCCGCTCCAAAACAGGAAGGAACTGTTGCTCACTACAGACAGGGCTGGAAACCTAACCAGTCCTGGAACAAGGGCAAGCAGGCCAGAAAGCCTGCTGCCGCCCCTAAGACAGCATGAAGTGAGGGCCCCCGATCCGGAAACGGATCTAGTGGGGGGCAGACTTTCTCTCTTCGCCCAGGCTTGGGCAAGAGATGTCCAGGATCCCTGGGCGTTAGAGATCATATCTCAGGGATATCTTCTGGACTTCAAAGCTTCTCCTCCAAAAGGGAGGTTTCATCTTTCAAGGTTGTCAGCAAACCAGATAAAGAAAGAGGCGTTTCTACGCTGTGTACAAGACCTTTTAATAATGGGAGTGATCCACCCAGTTCCGCGGTCGGAACAGGGACAAGGGTTTTACTCAAATCTGTTTGTGGTTCCCAAAAAAGAGGGAACCTTCAGACCAATCTTGGACTTAAAGATCCTAAACAAATTCCTAAGAGTTCCATCGTTCAAAATGGAAACTATTCGGACAATCTTACCTATGATCCAAAAGGGTCAGTACATGACCACAGTGGATTTAAAGGATGCCTACCTTCACATACCGATTCACAAAGATCATTATCGGTACCTAAGGTTTGCCTTCCTAAACAGGCATTACCAGTTTGTAGCTCTTCCCTTCGGGTTAGCTACGGCTCCAAGAATCTTTACAAAGGTTCTGGGCTCTCTTCTGGCGGTACTAAGACCGCGAGGAATATCGGTAGCTCCGTACCTAGACGACATTCTGATACAAGCATCAAGTTTCCAAACTGCCAAGTCTCATACAGAGTTAGTTCTGGCATTTCTAAGGTCGCATGGGTGGAAGGTGAACGTAGAAAAGAGTTCTCTATTGCCACTCACAAGAGTTCCCTTCTTGGGGACTCTTATAGATTCTGTCGAAATGAAAATTTACCTGACAGAGGACAGGTTAACAAAACTTCTAAATGCTTGCCGTGTCCTTCATTCCATTCAACACCCATCAGTGGCTCAATGCATGGAGGTAATCGGCTTAATGGTAGCGGCAATGGACATAGTACCTTTTGCACGCCTGCATCTCAGACCACTGCAATTGTGCATGCTAAGTCAGTGGAATGGGGATTACTCAGATTTGTCCCCTATGCTGAATCTGGATCAAGAGACCAGAGATTCTCTTCTATGGTGGCTTTCTCGGCCACATCTGTCCAGGGGGATGCCCTTCAGCAGGCCAGATTGGACGATTGTAACAACAGACGCCAGCTTGCTAGGTTGGGGCGCTGTCTGGAATTCCCTGAAGGCTCAGGGATCATGGACTCAGGAGGAGAAACTCCTTCCAATAAACATTCTGGAATTAAGAGCGGTTTTCAATGCTCTTCTGGCTTGGCCTCAGTTAGCAACTCTGAGGTTCATCAGGTTCCAGTCGGACAACATCACGACACTGGCTTACATCAACCATCAGGGAGGGACAAGGAGTTCCCTAGCGATGATGGAAGTCTCAAAGATAATTCGCTGGGCAGAGTCTCACTCTTGCCACCTGTCAGTGATCCACATCCCAGGCGTGGAGAACTGGGAGGCGGATTTCCTAAGTCGCCAGACTTTTCATTCGGGGGAGTGGGAACTTCATCCGGAGGTATTTGCCCAACTGCTTCGGCGTTGGGGCAAACCAGATCTGGATCTCATGGTGTCTCGCCAGAACGCCAAGCTTCCTTGTTACGGATCCAGGTCCAGGGACCCGGGAGCGGTACTGATAGATGCTCTGACAGCACCTTGGGTCTTCAACATGGCTTATGTGTTTCCACCCTTCCCGATGCTTCCTCGATTGATTGCCAGGATCAAACAGGAGAGAGCATCTGTGATTCTAATAGCGCCTGCGTGGCCACGCAGGACCTGGTATGCAGATCTAGTGGACATGTCGTCCTGTCCACCATGGTCTCTGCCCCTGAGACAGGACCTTCTGATTCAGGGTCCTTTCAAACATCCAAATCTAATTTCTCTGAGGCTGACTGCATGGAGATTGAACGCTTGATTCTATCAAAGCGTGGATTCTCGGAGTCAGCGATTGATACCTTAATACAGGCTAGGAAACCTGTTACCAGGAAAATTTACCATAAAATATGGCGTAAATACTTGCATTGGTGCGAATCCAAGAGTTACTCATGGAGTAAGGTTAGGATTCCTAGGATATTGTCTTTTCTCCAACATAGGTGTGTCCGGTCCACGGCGTCATCCTTACTTGTGGGATATTCTCCTCCCCAACAGGAAATGGCAAAGAGCCCAGCAAAGCTGGTCACATGATCCCTCCTAGGCTCCGCCTACCCCAGTCATTCTCTTTGCCGTTGTACAGGCAACATCTCCACGGAGATGGCTTAGAGTTTTTTAGTGTTTAACTGTAGTTTTTATTATTCAATCAAGAGTTTGTTATTTTGAAATAGTGCTGGCATGTACTATTTACTCAGAAACAGAAAAGAGATGAAGATTTCTGTTTGTATGAGGAAAATGATTTTAGCAACCGTCACTAAAATCCATGGCTGTTCCACACAGGACTGTTGAGAGCAATTAACTTCAGTTGGGGGAACAGTGAGCAGTCTCTTGCTGCTTGAGGTATGACACATTCTAACAAGACGATGTAATGCTGGAAGCTGTCATTTTCCCTATGGGATCCGGTAAGCCATGTTTATTACGATCGTAAATAAGGGCTTCACAAGGGCTTATTAAGACTGTAGACTTTTTCTGGGCTAAATCGATTCATTATTAACACATATTTAGCCTTGAGGAATCATTTTATCTGGGTATTTTGATATAATAATATCGGCAGGCACTGTTTTAGACACCTTATTCTTAGGGGCTTTCCCAAAGCATAGGCAGAGCCTCATTTTTCGCGCCGGTGTGGCGCACTTGTTTTTGAGAGGCATGGCATGCAGTCGCATGTGAGAGGAGCTTTGATACTTAGAAAAGGCTTTCTGAAGGCGTCATTTGGTATCGTATTCCCCTTTGGGCTTGGTTGGGTCTCAGCAAAGCAGATACCAGGGACTGTAAAGGGGTTAAAGTTCAAAATGGCTCCGGTTCCGTTATTTTAAGGGTTAAAGCTTCCAAATTTGGTGTGCAATACTTTTAAGGCTTTAAGACACTGTGGTGAAAATTTGGTGAATTTTGAACAATTCCTTCATGTTTTTTCGCAATTGCAGTAATAAAGTGTGTTCAGTTTAAAATTTAAAGTGACAGTAACGGTTTTATTTTAAAACGTTTTTTGTACTTTGTTATCAAGTTTATGCCTGTTTAACATGTATGAACTACCAGATAGACTGTGTTCTGAATGTGGGGAAGCCAGAATTCCTATTCATTTAAATAAATGTGATTTATGTGACAATGACAATGATGCCCAAGATGATTCCTCAAGTGAGGGGAGTAAGCATGGTACTGCATCATTCCCTCCTTCGTCTACACGAGTCTTGCCCACTCAGGAGGCCCCTAGTACATCTAGCGCGCCAATACTCCTTACTATGCAACAATTAACGGCTGTAATGGATAATTCTGTCAAAAACATTTTAGCCAAAATGAACACTTATCAGCGTAAGCGCAATTGCTCTGTTTTAGATACTGAAGAGCATGACGACGCTGATAATAATATTTCTGAAGGGCCCCTAACCCAGTCTGATGGGGCCAGGGAGGTTTTGTCTGAGGGAGAAATTACTGATTCAGGGAACATTTCTCAACAAGCTGAACCTGATGTGATTGCATTTAAATTTAAGTTGGAACATCTCCGCATTCTGCTTAAGGAGATATTATCCACTCTGGATGATTGTGACAAGTTGGTCATCCCAGAGAAACTATGTAAAATGGACAAGTTCCTAGAGGTGCCGGGGCTCCCAGAAGCTTTTCCTATACCCAAGCGGGTGGCGGACATTGTTAATAAAGAATGGGAAAGGCCCGGTATTCCTTTCGTCCCTCCCCCCATATTTAAAAAATTGTTTCCTATGGTCGACCCCAGAAAGGACTTATGGCAGACAGTCCCCAAGGTCGAGGGAGCGGTTTCCACTTTAAACAAACGCACCACTATACCCATAGAGGATAGTTGTGCTTTCAAAGATCCTATGGATAAAAAATTAGAAGGTTTGCTTAAGAAAATGTTTGTTCAGCAGGGTTACCTTCTACAACCAATTTCATGCATTGTCCCTGTCGCTACAGCCGCATGTTTCTGGTTCGATGAGCTGATAAAGGCGGTCGATAGTGATTCTCCTCCTTATGAGGAGATTATGGACAGAATCAATGCTCTCAAATTGGCTAATTCTTTCTCCCTAGACGCCACTTTGCAATTGGCTAGGTTAGCGGCTAAGAATTCAGGGTTTGCTATTGTGGCGCGCAGAGCGCTTTGGTTGAAATCTTGGTCGGCTGATGCGTCTTCCAAGAACAAGCTACTTAACATTCCTTTCAAGGGGAAAACGCTGTTTGGCCCTGACTTGAAAGAGATTATCTCTGATATCACTGGGGGTAAGGGCCACGCCCTTCCTCAGGATCGGCCTTTCAAGGCAAAAAATAAACCTAATTTTCGTCCCTTTCGTAGAAACGGACCAACCCAAAGTGCTACGTCCTCTAAGCAAGAGGGTAATACTTCTCAAGCCAAGCCAGCTTGGAGACCAATGCAAGGCTGGAACAAGGGAAAGCAGGCCAAGAAACCTGCCACTGCTACCAAGACAGCATGAAATGTTGGCCCCCGATCCGGGACCGGATCTGGTGGGGGGCAGACTCTCTCTCTTCGCTCAGGCTTGGGCAAGAGATGTTCTGGATCCTTGGGCGCTAGAAATAGTCTCCCAAGGTTATCTTCTGGAATTCAAGGGACTTCCCCCAAGGGGGAGGTTCCACAGGTCTCAGTTGTCTTCAGACCACATAAAAAGACAGGCATTCTTACATTGTGTAGAAGACCTGTTAAAAATGGGAGTGATTCATCCTGTTCCATTAAGAGAACAAGGGATGGGGTTCTACTCCAATCTGTTCATAGTTCCCAAAAAAGAGGGAACGTTCAGACCAATCTTAGATCTCAAGATCTTAAACAAGTTTCTCAAGGTTCCATCGTTCAAGATGGAAACCATTCGAACTATTCTTCCTTCCATCCAGGAAGGTCAATTCATGACCACGGTGGATTTTAAGGATGCGTATCTACATATTCCTATCCACAAGGAACATCATCGGTTCCTAAGGTTCGCATTCCTGGACAAACATTACCAGTTCGTGGCGCTTCTTTTCGGATTAGCCACTGCTCCAAGGATTTTCACAAAGGTACTAGGGTCCCTTCTAGCTGTGCTAAGACCAAGGGGCATTGCTGTAGTACCTTACTTGGACGACATTCTGATTCAAGCGTCGTCCCTTCCTCAAGCAAAGGCTCACACGGACATTGTCCTGGCCTTTCTCAGATCTCACGGATGGGAAGTGAACGTGGAAAAGAGTTCTCTATCTCCGTCAACAAGGGTTCCCTTCTTGGGAACAATAATAGACTCCTTAGAAATGAGGATTTTCCTGACAGAGGCCAGAAAAACAAAACTTCTAGACTCTTGTCGGATACTTCATTCCGTTCCTCTTCCTTCCATAGCTCAGTGCATGGAAGTGATCGGGTTGATGGTAGCGGCAATGGACATAGTTCCTTTTGCGCGCATTCATCTAAGACCATTACAACTGTGCATGCTCAGTCAGTGGAATGGGGACTATACAGACTTGTCTCCGAAGATACAAGTAAATCAGAGGACCAGAGACTCACTCCGTTGGTGGCTGTCCCTGGACAACCTGTCACAAGGGATGACATTCCGCAGACCAGAGTGGGTCATTGTCACAACCGACGCCAGTCTGATGGGCTGGGGCGCGGTCTGGGGATCCCTGAAAGCTCAGGGTCTTTGGTCTCGGGAAGAATCTCTTCTACCGATAAATATTAGACAACATGACAACTGTTGCGTACATCAACCATCAGGGGGGAACAAGGAGTTCCCTAGCGATGGAAGAAGTGACCAAAATCATTCTATGGGCGGAGTCTCACTCCTGCCACCTGTCTGCTATCCACATCCCAGGAGTGGAAAATTGGGAAGCGGATTTTCTGAGTCGTCAGACATTGCATCCAGGGGAGTGGGAACTCCATCCGGAAATCTTTGCCCAAGTCACTCAGCTGTGGGGCATTCCAGACATGGATCTGATGGCCTCTCGTCAGAACTTCAAAGTTCCTTGCTACGGGTCCAGATCCAGGGATCCCAAGGCAGCTCTAGTGGATGCACTAGTAGCACCTTGGACCTTCAAACTAGCTTATGTGTTCCCGCCGTTTCCTTTCATCCCCAGGCTGGTAGCCAGGATCAATCAGGAGAGGGCGTCGGTGATCTTGATAGCTCCTGCGTGGCCACGCAGGACTTGGTATGCAGATCTGGTGAATATGTCATCGGCTCCACCTTGGAAGCTACCTTTGAGACGAGACCTTCTTGTTCAGGGTCCGTTCGAACATCCGAATCTGGTTTCACTCCAGCTGACTGCTTGGAGATTGAACGCTTGATCTTATCGAAGCGAGGGTTCTCAGATTCTGTTATCGATACTCTTGTTCAGGCCAGAGAGCCTGTAACTAGAAAGATTTACCACAAAATTTGGAAAAAATATATCTGTTGGTGTGAATCTAAAGGATTCCCTTGGGACAAGGTTAAGATTCCTAGGATTCTATCCTTCCTTCAAGAAGGATTGGAAAAAGGATTATCTGCAAGTTCCCTGAAGGGACAGATTTCTGCCTTGTCTGTGTTACTTCACAAAAAGCTGGCAGCTGTGCCAGATGTTCAAGCCTTTGTTCAGGCTCTGGTTAGAATTAAGCCTGTTTACAAACCTTTGACTCCTCCTTGGAGTCTCAATTTGGTTCTTTCAGTTCTTCAGGGGGTTCCGTTTGAACCCTTACATTCCGTTGATATTAAGTTATTATCTTGGAAAGTTTTGTTTTTAGTTGCAATTTCTTCTGCTAGAAGAGTTTCAGAATTATCTGCTCTGCAGTGTTCTCCTCCTTATCTGGTGTTCCATGCAGATAAGGTGGTTTTACGTACTAAACCTGGTTTTCTTCCAAAAGTTGTTTCTAACAAAAACATTAACCAGGAGATTATCGTACCTTCTCTGTGTCCGAAACCAGTTTCAAAGAAGGAACGATTGTTGCACAATTTGGATGTTGTTCGCGCTCTAAAATTCTATTTAGATGCTACAAAGGATTTTAGACAAACATCTTCCTTGTTTGTTGTTTATTCCGGTAAAAGGAGAGGTCAAAAAGCAACTTCTACCTCCCTTTCTTTTTGGATTAAAAGCATCATCAGATTGGCTTACGAGACTGCCGGACAGCAGCCTCCCGAAAGAATCACAGCTCATTCCACTAGGGCTGTGGCTTCCACATGGGCCTTCAAGAACGAGGCTTCTGTTGATCAGATATGTAGGGCAGCGACTTGGTCTTCACTGCACACTTTTACCAAATTTTACAAGTTTGATACTTTTGCTTCTTCTGAGGCTATTTTTGGGAGAAAGGTTTTGCAAGCCGTGGTGCCTTCCATTTAGGTGACCTGATTTGCTCCCTCCCTTCATCCGTGTCCTAAAGCTTTGGTATTGGTTCCCACAAGTAAGGATGACGCCGTGGACCGGACACACCTATGTTGGAGAAAACAGAATTTATGTTTACCTGATAAATTACTTTCTCCAACAGTGTGTCCGGTCCACGGCCCGCCCTGGTTTTTTTAATCAGGTCTGATAATTTATTTTCTTTAACTACAGTCACCACGGTACCATATGGTTTCTCCTATGCAAATATTCCACCTTAACGTCGGTCGAATGACTGGGGTAGGCGGAGCCTAGGAGGGATCATGTGACCAGCTTTGCTGGGCTCTTTGCCATTTCCTGTTGGGGAGGAGAATATCCCACAAGTAAGGATGACGCCGTGGACCGGACACACCGTTGGAGAAAGTAATTTATCAGGTAAACATAAATTCTGTTTTCTACAAGAAGGTTTAGAAAAGGGTTTATCTGCTAGTTCGTTAAAGGGACAGATCTCAGCTCTGTCCATCCTTTTACACAAGCGTCTGTCAGAAGTTCCAGACGTTCAGGCTTTTTGTCAGGCTTTGGCCAGGATTAAGCCTGTGTTTAAAACTGTTGCTCTGCCGTGGAGCTTAAACTTAGTTCTTAACGTTTTACAGGGTGTTCCGTTTGAACCCCTTCATTCCATTGATATCAAGCTGTTATCTTGGAAAGTTCTGTTTTTAATGGCTATTTCCTCGGCTCGAAGAGTCTCTGAGTTATCGGCCTTACATTGTGATTCTCCTTATCTGATTTTTCATTCAGACAAGGTAGTTCTGCGTACTAAACCTGGGTTCTTACCTAAGGTAGTCACTAACAGGAATATCAATCAAGAGATTGTTGTTCCATCATTGTGCCCTAATCCTTCTTCAAAGAAGGAATGACTTCTGCACAATCTGGACGTCGTCCGTGCCCTGAAATTTTATTTGCAGGCAACTAAAGATTTTCGCCAAACTTCTTCCCTGTTTGTCGTTTATTCTGGACAGAGGAGAGGTCAAAAAGCTTCGGCTACCTCTCTCTCTTTCTGGCTTCGTAGCATAATACGTTTAGCCTATGAGACTGCTGGACAGCAGCCTCCTGAAAGAATTACAGCTCATTCTACTAGAGCTGTGGCTTCCACTTGGGCCTTTAAAAATGAGGCCTCTGTTGAACAGATTTGCAAGGCTGCAACTTGGTCTTCACTTCACACCTTTTCGAAATTTTACAAATTTGACACTTTTGCTTCTTCGGAGGCTGTTTTTGGGAGAAAGGTTCTTCAGGCAGTGGTTCCTTCCGTGTAAAGATCCTGCCTGTCCCTCCCGTCATCCATGTACTTTTAGCTTTGGTATTGGTATCCCATAAGTAATGGATGACCCGTGGACTGACTACACTTAACAGGAGAAAACATAATTTATGCTTACCTGATAAATTCCTTTCTCCTGTAGTGTAGTCAGTCCACGGCCCGCCCTGTTTTTACGGCAGGTCTAAATTTTAAATTAAACTCCAGTCACCACTGCACCCTATAGTTTCTCCTTTCTCGTTTGGTTTCGGTCGAATGACTGGGTATGACGTAGAGGGGAGGAGCTATATAGCAGCTCTGCTTGGGTGATCCTCTTGCACTTCCTGTTGGGGAGGAGATATAATCCCATAAGTAATGGATGACCCGTGGACTGACTACACTACAGGGGAAAGGAATTTATCAGGTAAGCATAAAGTATGTTTTCCTTCTTTAGGCAAAGGCCAGAGGTTTTAAATTCATACCTCTTAATTGCTCCAAAAAGGGACACATTTATCCTGTTCTGCTTTTCAAATTCATAAAGACTTCCTAAACTTTTAAGAATGATTAATTGCATTCCCAGGTTTTCAGTCTTTTTTTGCATTAGTGTTGATTTTATTACCAAGGTCTGAAAGTACCATACTTGTAATTACACCTTGGTTGCCAGATTCGTGTTGCAATCACACGAGCCAGTAAAAGTTAATGCTTGTTATTAAGTTTGGGCAATTTAGCAAGAGTAGCAGAATTTCTAACTGGCTTCCTTATCTATTCAAACACAGATTTTGGGGTTACATTAAATATAGGGTATACATGGGTTTAATTATAAGTCCTTTATATGTTCATGTGTTTCAGTTGTGCTCCCAGATTTTATCAAGCATCCCATTCATCCACAGGATTTGAATTTTATTGTGTAGCCCAGTTTTTCATTATTGTAAGGCAGTTTTAAGGACTTTCTCTTCTTTTATTTCAAACATGATACAATGTTGGAATGCTGAAATAGTTGCCTTGTGCTAAACTGATTGACTAACTCTCCTTGTACTGTTATTAGAGTCCAAAAAGTATTACAGAAATACTTCTTTCTTTTGTTTTTATTCTTACTCTTGTACCACAAAGGTTTATTTGGTCAACAGAATCTGTTCTGACATTTTTATAACCTATGAGTTAATGAAGACCTCTACCTTTTTTAAACTGAAGCTCATTCTACTAGAGTACATGAACTATTAAGAATAAAATATATGCTGAACATGGATAGTACTTCAGCAGTCTAGTGAAATTTATTTTGCTTTGTTCATGTACTTGCTTTGGTACTAACCAACCAGGGTAGACAATATGATATCACAAGAAAATGAAGAAACACAATTTATACACATTTAAAGGGATATTATAGGATCACTGGCTAGACATATTCCTTTCTGTATGTGGCTCATTCTTGATTATTGTTGAAGACACTCATGCTTCTGTGGTCTTCTAACAGATCTGTTTAGTTATAAGGAAGCTTAAGGACACATGACAACTAACTTGAAAAATGAATAGTGCCTCTTTCTAATAAAGGGTTTCATGTCCCTCTGTTCTGTGGGAGGCAAGAGAGGGTCTATCCCCCTTCCTTTTATTTTCCCCCCCAATATTCTTATAATTTTATAAGGTTATCACTGTTGCAATGGTCATAATATTGTACTTATGTCCTTTTAAAGGACAGAGCATCATAAATGTGATATATTAGACAGGTGATCACAATTTATATGTAAATCTCCTGCTACCTACAGGATATTATAGTCCAAAGACTGTTAAAACTTATATTGAAAGTGGCATAAAATATATATTTGTGCCAACTGATAATTACAGAATATGTGCATACTGGCTGTGAAACAATTTGGCAGTCCTTTCAACATATAAAGGGACAAGCTTCTACAAGCATGAAACTAAAAGCCAGGACATAGATACTACCAACAGTTTTTTTTATAATTGCAGCCAGAAAATTCAAACTTATCTAAAGATAATATCACTAACCAGCCAGAAGAGTTGAAAGCTTTAGTTCTAACAACCTACCCTTCCACAGTTATCATGATTATTCACATTTTTTTTATAGAATATTGAACCACTACAGAAAAGAGAGAGAGATTTTTTTGGTTGGGTTTTTCTGTGATAGAGGAGAGGTTCACATAGGAGGGAGTTATTGATATTGGGGATACTATGAGGGCTAGAACTAATTGGGGCCATTTGCAGAGGGGGTTTACTAATGGAGTGATAGTGTGGGGTGGTGCAAGAGTTACAGGGGTTACATTTAATGGGAGGTTACTGATAAGGGGAACATGCAAGTGGTGTGTTTGAAATTGGGGATTCATGGAGTGAAAGTTTACGGAGGGGTTTACAGTTTTCAGGGTGTTTGTGATGAAGAGATTATTGGTCATTATGATTATTTGTTGTGGGTGAGGTCATGGTTAGGGCTGATTTATTGAGTGATCTGTATTTCTAAAAAATGTATGTACAGATAATTGTAGCCAGAATTAATGAGCTATAAGCTTTATTAAGTAGCTATACACGCCAGCCTAGCTAACATTATATTATTTCTGTAATATCACTGCTTTATGAACTCATACTGCTCAGCTCATTGGAAACCTTGTAATAAACCATTGTAAGCAGAATTTACCCTTGCAATTATTGTTATTATTATATTTGTTTGCAACATGCCAATAGATTCTGCTGAGTACAGAAAATCAAGACAAGGCAGACATAAGCAGACTGAGACAAAATGATTAAAAACATCTCCCTATAGAGTTTACAAGATTTTTCTTTCATGATTTAGATAGAGAATACAATTTTAAATGACATTCCAATTTACTTCTATTATCCTATTGGCTTCATTCTTTAGATATTCTTTGTTAAATACATAGCAATGCACATGGGTTAGCCAATCACAGGAGGCATCTATGTGAAGCCACCAATCAGCAACTTGCTTGCTATTTTAAGATATTGTAGTATGCTGAACTGGTTAGTAAAGAGATATAAAATACCCTTTTCAGTAATTCCCCAATAAATTAATATACAGCCTGAATGTGAAAACTTTTGGAATACATTAACATTTTATTTGCTGCAATTGTATTTCAACTGCTAAACTCCCCAGACCTTATTTATAGTGCAAAAAAAAGAAAAAGCACATTAATATTGCACACTTGGGCTAATAAGCTCTAAATTATATTCTACAATAAATATGAGTAGGTAGGCATGGAAATCCTAAAATAATTAAAACTTAAAGGACCACTCAATGCAGTAGAATTGCATAATTAACAAGTGCATAATAAAAAGACATTGATTTATTTTGACTCGAGTGTCTCATTAACTTTTAATATGTTTTAAATGTGTCCATTTTAGGAATCATAAGTAAAAACATACACGCATGCATGCTACTCCCCAGGAAAAATGCAAATAGAATAACATTAATAGACAATAAGTAGGAATACATACCAAGCTTAAAGCTTTCAAACTTTTTAAAGCTTAAATTCAAGGCCTTTGACAAAGCAGTGGCAAAATGCACGTCGGGCTTTCACATGCCTTCTCTTCAGTGTTATTGTGTTTTCAATGCTTTACTATCAGTAATATATATTTAGAATATTTCCTTCCTAGGATGAGGATATTGTTGTGAACTTTCACTATTTTTGTAGGAGATGCAGAATGGGGATACCCAGATTTGTTAAATAATTGGCAAGGGGTATAGTGAAAGTACAGATAGGCCTATATTTAGCATAATAAATAGATATTGACAGGAATCTTTTGTAGTCGCTGTACACTTGACAATTTGGATAATCAATATTTGAAAAAAGAGAGTCCAAATCCAACACTTAGAGTAATTGCTATCATAAGACTTTATCCGGACCACCAAATGTCCTTACAAAATGCTTATTAAATGTAAAATGTATTCATTAATCATGCACAAGTCCAATACAATAGTGCATGAATACGGACCAGCGCACTTAAGTATTCCCCCTTGACTATAATATGTAAGTAACGTGCCCAAGTAGGGCCAAGGCCATATGCTGATATATACTGAAATATCCCTTGAAACAATCAAATACTTGTGCCCAATGGCATTGATATGCAAGCGTACAATTGTGAGTGTCCACAAGTTATTACTCACCCAGCAGTCCCGAGACCCCCAAACACTCCCCGAAATACCTTCTCGTCGTTTTCTTGTCCCAGTTTCCACAAGCGGCAAGAGATGTACTGGATTTTCAGGCTTCAGACCAAAGCACCGTTTGGCCTGAATTCTGAATATGATTTTATTAACTATTGGTGCTGATTCTGTTTTCTTCCCCTCACATTGCCTTGGATATACATACATTCATATTTAGTTTTATATATATATATATATATATATATATATATATATATATATATATATATTAGTTTTTTTGGATATTATATTTTGAACCCACAGGATGTCTGTCATTACACTATTACTATCTGCTACTTCCGGAGCTTTTGGGTATTTAGAGGTGTTATCCTCCTTATCCTTTTCCTCCCCCTCCTTCTCTATACATATATTTCCCCCCCTTCCTTTATTTGTTGATTTATTTTTGCACTGACCAATGCATATTGTGAGTAATATCACTCAAAGAGCAAACAAATAATAATAATTTCTATCTTTGATAGATTTATGTTTTGAGGGTGGATGAATTACCTTATAGAAATATGCTCAATATTAACACATCTTCTGTCCAGATAGCTTAGTAGGCTTAAAAGTATCAACAGTTGATGTTTTACTTACATTTTTGACAGCTAAGAACATGCTCCACTTTGAATCTTTTTACCATTAACATTGCTCAACAAATATAATTTTATATTGTTTATTTGTTATTGTTGGTAAGCAAGCATCTAATCTTTGATGTAGGTTATATAATTAATTAACCTTTTAGGTAATGTATAAAATAATTTTGTTTGTTCAATATTATAAACTATTAGGCCAAGATTTGGAGTTTGGCGGTAGCCGTGAAAACCAGCGTTAGAGGCTCCTAACGCTGGTTTTAAGCTAACTCCGGTATTTAGAGTCACTCAAAAAAGGGTCTAACGCTCACTTTTCAGCCGCGACTTTTCCATACCGCAGATCCCCTTACGTCAATTGCGTATCCTATCTTTTCAATGGGATTTTTCTAACTCCGGTATTTAGAGTCGTGGCTGAAGTGAGCGTTAGAAATCTAACAACAAAACTCCAGCCGCAGAAAAAAGTCAGTAGTTAAGAGCTTTCTGGGCTAACGCCGGTTCATAAAGCTCTTAACTACTGTACTCTAAAGTACACTAACACCCATAAACTACCTATGTACCCCTAAACCGAGGTCCCCCCACATCGCCGCCACTCGATTACATTTTTTTAACCCCTAATCTGCCGACCGCCACCTACGTTATACTTATGTACCCCTAATCTGCTGCCCCTAACACCGCCGACCCCTGTATTATATTTATTAACCCCTAATCTGCCCCCCACAACGTCGCCGCCAGCTACCTACAATAATTAACCCCTAATCTGCTGACCGCAAAGCGCCGCCACCTACATTATAGCTATGTACCCCTAACCTGCTGCCCCTAACACCGCCAACCCCTATATTATATTTATTAACCCCTAATCTGCCCCCCTCAATGTCTCCTCCACCTGCCTACACTTATTAACCCCTAATCTGCCGAGCGGACCGCACCGCTACTATAATAAAGTTATTAACCCCTAATCAGCCTCACTAACCCTATAATAAATAGTATTGACCCCTAATCTGCCCTCCCTAACATCGCCGACACCTAACTTCAATGATTAACCCCTAATCTGCTGACTGGAGCTCACCGTTATTCTAATAAATGTATTAACCCCTAAAGCTAAGTCTAACCCTAACACTAACACCCCCCTAAATTAAATATAATTTTAATCTAACGAAATTAACTCTTATTAAATAAATTATTCCTATTTAAAGCTAAATACTTACCTGTAAAATAAATCCTAATATAGCTACAATATAAATTATAATTACATTGTAGCTATTTTAGGATTAATATTTATTTTACAGGCAACTTTGTAATTCTTTTAACCATGTACAATAGCTATTAAATAGTTAAGAACTATTTAATAGCTACCTAGTTAAAATAATTACAAAATTACCTGTAAAATAAATCCTAACCTAAGTTACAATTAAACCTAACACTATACTATCATTAAATTAATTAAATAAAATACCTATAATTACCTACAATTAAACCTAACACTACACTATCAATACATTAATTAAATACAATATCTACAAATAACTACAATGAAATAAACTAACTAAAGTACAAAAAATAAAAAAGAACTAAGTTACAAAAAATAAAAAAAATTTGCAAACATAAGAAAAATATTACAACAATTTTAAACTAATTACACCTACTCTAAGCCCCCTAATAAAATAACAAAGACCCCCAAAATAAAAAATGCCCTACCCTATTCTAAATTACTAAAGTTCAAAGCTCTTTTACCTTACCAGCCCTGAACAGGGCCCTTTGCGGGGCATGCCCCAAGAAGTTCAGCTCTTTTGCCTGTAAAAAAAAACCATACAATACCCCCCCAACATTACAACCCACCACCCACATACCCCTAATCTAACCCAAACCCCCCTTAAATAAACCTAACACTAAGCCCCTGAAGATCATCCTACCTTGTCTTCACCTCACCAGGTATCACCGATCCGTCCTGGCTCCAAAATCTTCATCCAACCCAAGCGGGGGCTGGCGATCCATCATCCGGTGGCTGAAGAGGTCCAGAAGAGGCTCCAAAGTCTTCATCCTATCCGGGAAGAAGAGGCGATCCGGACCGGCAACCATCTTGATCCAAGCGGCATCTTCTATCTTCATCCAATGACGACCGGCTCCATCCTGAAGACCTCCACCGCGGACCCATCTTCATCCGGCGACATCCAACTGAAGAATGACGGTTCCTTTAAGGGACGTCATCCAAGATGGCGTCCCTCGAATTCCGATTGGCTGATAGGATTCTATCAGCCAATCGGAATTAAGGTAGGAATATTCTGATTGGCTGATGGAATCAGCCAATCAGAATCAAGTTCAATCCGATTGGCTGATCCAATAGAATGCAAGCTCAATCTGATTGGCTGATTGGATCAGTCAATCGGATTGAACTTGATTCTGATTGGCTGAATCAAGCAGCTACTGACGACATTTCTTCCTTTTTGTTAAAGGGGATAATCAGTAATAACAATAAGTTGTAAGATAGCACACAGCCATAAATCTTCAAATTCGGAAATTCAGTACTGCCACATCCCACTTGAATCTAACTTAACAGCCATATTAAAATGGGAATGTTATTATTTACACAGGGTCTATAGGCATACAAACAATGTTTCGGCCTGTTCTAGGCCCTTAGTCATGTCAGTCATAGGGGTAATCGCCCATGTTGTGCTGATCTCAGTTTGAATTTAAGCTTGGAATGTATTTGTACTTGTTGACTATTAATGTGATTGTATTTGCATTTTTCCTGGATGTGTTTGAAGTGTGTCCATTTTAGAAATATTAAGTTTTAATTAATTTAAGTTTGCCATGAATTTATTGCAGAAAATACTTCAGAGCTTATTAGCTCAAGTGTGCCAAATTAATGTGCTTTTTATTTTATTTTTTGTACTATTGATATTTGCATTAGGCACTGCCCCTTGTGATTATGTAGGTTTATCTCTCTGGGGATAATTTAAGCATATTCATTACTGAAATTGAGAGGGCTAGTCACTTGCATTGTTTAATAATATCGTATAGCTTTTGCCGAGGCGAAATATATATAAATAGTTTATATTGTATTCTTAGTGTTTTATGTCCCTGTTAGTAGTTTAGATGCCCACTGATTTATAATGGGTGTTTAAAGAGACATGAAACACAAAATTTGATTAAAATTGCATGCTCTAATTTACCTCTATTATCAATTTTTCTTCGTTATCTTGGTATCCTTTCTTCAAAAGCAGGGAGCTAAGCTCAGGAGTGTGCATGTATCTGCAGCACAATATTGAAGCAATTTTGCAAGAATGTCATCCATGTGCAAGGGCACTAGATTGCAGCACTATTTCATACCATGTAGTGCTCCAGAAGTGCACTCTACCTACCTTGGTTTATCTTTAACAAAGAATATCACAAAAATGAAGCAAATTTGATAGTAAAAGTAAATTGGAAACCTTTTTTTAAATTGTATGTTCTCTCTGAATCATAAAAGAAAAATGTTGTGAAGTTATATGCACTATAGAGCATTTTTTCATCTAAAACATCTATGTTTTAAAGATCTTTGTTCACATGCAATAAGGAATATTTGATATTTATATGTCCCCCTAGTTACCATTATTGTATATACAGTACAACCATTTATTTAGGATGCCATAAGTTATTAAATTAAATGTTTTCTGACTTGTTTGTGCACTTATCAAGATAATGCATACAATTTGCTTAGTACAATGTATTGTATTTAACTATCTGTTTGTGCTACTATTTTGCTCCCCCCGCCCAAATTCTATCCAGCAAAATATTTGAATATTAGCTACAGTTGGAAAATATATTTGAAATTGACCAATTAAGTTATACTAATAACTTTATTGTATAAATAACATTTTCTCGTGTGTAGAACAAACATAGCTTAGTTTACATTGCCACAACACTAAGACTTCAGAAGTCACTTATTCAGTCAAAAGAGATTAAACAACAAATGTGACACTATTTTCTCCAACATGACCGTAAATAACCTCTCATATTGCCAGCTGTGACTATATTTTGTGACACAATAACTTTTCTGATGTTAATTTTGGATTTTATAGTTTAAGCATTGTAGAACTAAAATATTACAAATATCACAACCAAACCCTTGTATAAGAGAATCTCAATGCATATTAGCCACTTCCCATGAGAAAAAAAAAAGTCTGGTTGGCTACAAACACAAATCTGTGACCAGAAAAGAATCCTAAATAATGAGAGTATTACAAAATACCTAAGAGGGAAGCTTAATTAAAATATGAAAAACAAAAACAAAGCTCAAACATATTGTATACCCAGACATACACTTAAAATCAATTTAATTATCTTTATCTCAGTTTGAATAGTGTTGTTTCTTATTAAAGAGATATGAAACACACACATTTTCTTTTGTGATTCAGACAGAGCATTCCATTTTAAAAAGTTTCCAATTTAATTCTATTATCAAATTTGCTTTGTTCCCATATTGATGCAGAAAAAGGGCAATACCGTGTTAGCCAGTGTATTCAAAGAAAATCCAAACAGAACTAAATGTATTTCTTATTACTTTAAGTAACTAATCATAAATATGCATTTACATATACATAGAAGGTTAATGCTTATGTACTGAAATGCAGTGTAGTAACTGTAAGCACTGTTCTGTTTTCTGGTCATGACCAACTATAATAACCACACCTCAACCACCTTATATACAAATACACCCCTCACCACACCCACAAATCAGTTTAACGAATAGCCAAGGAGTGGGGTGATAAGAAAAAAGTGCGAAAGCATAAAAAATAAGGAATTGGAATAATTGACCAACTATAATAACCACACCTCAACCACCTTATATACTAACTCCTGAAGAGAACACAACTTAGATAGATTTAAAAGTTATTGCAAGAGAAAGGTGTCAATCAAACTACTTCTTCCTTCAGGTGCATAACCTAACAAGTTGCAGAAATAAAAAAACGTTTCCTAGCAAAAATGCTAGCATTTTTTTCCTAGCCTAGCCTGCGTTAGAGGCTGTGCGGTGCTAACGAGCAGTTTTTTCTCACCACTCACTTACCTACAGCGCTGGTATTATGGGTTTTTACAAACCCGGCGTTAACAGGCAAGAAGTGAGCGTTAAGCAAAATTGTGCTCATTACCGCAATACCGCTGGTTCAATACCAGCGCTGCTTAAGTCAGCTGTGAGCTGGTCGTATGTGCTTGTGCACGATTTCCCCATATGTATCAACGGGGAGAGCCGGCTGAGAAAAAGTCTAACACCTGCAAAAAAGCAACGTAAATCTCAGTAACGCAGCCCCATTGATTCCTATGGGGAAATAAAATTTATGTTTACACCAAACACCTTAACATGAACCCCAAGACTAAACACCCCTAATATTGCACTTATTAACCCCTAATCTGCCGCCCCCGACATCGTCGCCACCTACATTATATTTTTTAACCCCTAATCTACCGCTCCGGACATCGCCGACACTAAAATAAACATATTAACCATATAAACCGCTGCATTCCCGCCTTGCAAACATTAGTTAAATATTATTAATCCCTAATCTGCCATCCCTAACATCGCCGCCACCTACCTACATTTATTAACCCCTAATCTGCCGCCTCCAACGTCGCCGCCACTATACTAAATGTATCAACCCCTAAACCTAAGTCTAACCCTAACACCCCCTAACTTAAATATAATTACAATAAATCTAAATAAAAATTTATATTATTACCTAAATAATTCCAATTTAAAACTAAATACTTACTTGTAAAATAAACCCTAAGCTAGCTACAATATAACTAATAGTTACATTGTAGCTAGCTTAGGGTTTATTTTTATTTTACAGGGAAGTTTGTATTTATTTTAACTACTACAATAGTTATTAAATAGTTATTAACTATTTAATAACTACCGAGCTAAAATGAATTCAAATTGACCTGTAAAATAAAACCTAACCTAAGTTACAATAACACCTAACACTACACTACAATTAAATAAATTAACTAAATTAAAAACAATTAAATAAATTAAATTAGCTAAATCGCACAAAAAACACTAAATTACAGAAAATAAAAACAAATTACAGATCTTTAAACTAATTACACCTAATCTAATAGCCCTATCAAAATAAAAAAGCCCACACAACCCCCCCCCCCCAGCCTAAACTAAACTATCAATAGCCCTTAAACTGCTCTTTTGCTGGGCATTGCCTCAAAGTAATCAGCTCTTTTACCTGTAAAAAAAAAAAATACAAACAACCCCCCCAACAGTAAAACCCACCACCCACACAACCAACCCCCCAAATAAAATACTAACTAAAAAAAACTAAGCTGGGCATTGCCCTTAAAAGGGCAGTTAGCTCTATTGCAGGCCCAAACCCAAACCAAAAAATAAAACCCACCCAATACACCCTTAAAAAACCTAACACTAACCCCCTCAAGATCGACTTACTGTTCTGAAGACTGGACATCCATCCTCAAGGAAGCGGCAGACGTCTTCATCCAACCGGGCCGAAGTCCTCAACAAAGCCGGGAGAAGTCTTCATCCAAGCCGGACGAAGTGGTCCTCCAGACGGGCAGAAGTCTTCATCCAGATGTCATCTTCTATCTTCATCCATCCGATGCGGAGCGGGTCCATCTTCAAGGCATCCGACGCAGAGCATCCTCTTCATCTGGAGTCTTCTTACTGAATGAAGGTACCTTTTAAGTGACATCGACAATGATTGGAACAACCAATAGAATTCAAGCTCAATCCTATTGGCTGATTGGATCAGCCAATAGGATTCAACTTCAATCCTATTTGCTGATGGCCAATAGGATTTTTTCTACCTTAATTCCGATTGGCTGATAGAATTCTATCAGCCAATCGGAATCTAAGGGACGTCATCTTGGATGAGGTCATTTAAAGGAACCGTCATTCAGTAAGAAGACTCTGGATGAAGAGGATGCTCCGCGTCAGATGTCTTGAAGATGGACCCGCTCCGCGTTGGATGGATGAAGATAGAAGATGCCGTCTGGATGAAGACTTCTGCCCGTCTGGAGGACCACTTCGCCCGCTTGGATGAAGACTTCTCACGGCTTCGTTGAGGACTTCGGCCCGGTTGGATGAAGACTTCTGCCGCTTCCTTGACAATGGATGTCCGGTCTTCAGAACAGTAAGTCGATCTTCAGGGGGTTAGTGTTAGGTTTTTTTAAGGGTGTATTGGGTGGGTTTTATTTTTAGGTTAGGGTTTAGGCCTGCAATAGAGCTAACTGCCCTTGAGCTAACTGGGTTGCAATAGAGCTAACTGGGTTGTTTTTACAGGTAAAAGAGCTGATTACTTTGGGGCAATGTCCCACAAAAGGCCCTTTTAATGGCTATTGATAGTTTAGCTTAGGCTAGGGTTTTTTTATTTTGGGGGGGGGGGTTATTTTGATAGGGCTATTAGATTAGGTGTAATTAGTTTAAATATCTTGTAATTGTAAGTTATTTTCTGTAATTTTTGTACTTGTACTTGTACTTGTAATTGTATATCATTTATTTAATTGTATTTAATTTAGGTAAGTTATTTCATTGTAGTGTTAGGTGTTAGTGTAACTTAGGTTTTATTTGTAATACTTAATACTTTTGTATTTAATTTAGCTATGTAGTTATTAAATAGTTAATAACTATTTAGTAACTATTCTTCCTAGTTAAAATAAATACAAACTTGCCTGTAAAATAAAAATAAACCCTAAGATAGCTACAATGTAACTATTAGTTATATTGTAGCTAGCTTAGGGTTTAGTTTAGAGGTAAGTATTTAGTTTTAAATGGGAATTATTTAGGTAATAATATTAATTTTTAATTCCATTTATTGTAATTATATTTAAGTTAGGGGGTGTTAGGGTTAGACTTAGGTTTAGGGGTTAATACATTTAGTATAGTGGCATTGACGTTGGGGGCGGCAGATTAGGGGTTAATAAATGTAGGTCAGTGGCGGCGATGTTTGGGGTGGCAGATTAGGGGTTAATAATTGTGGTTAGGTTCCTGCGACATTAGGGGAGGGAGATTAGGGGTTAATAAATAAAATGTAGGTGTCGGCGATGTTGGGGGCAGCATATTAGTGGTTAATAAGTATAATGTAGGTGGCGGCGATGTCCGGAGCGGCAGATTAGGGGTTAATAAGAATAATGTAGGTGGCGGCGATGTTAGGGGCGGCAGATTAGGGGTTAATAATATTTAACTAGTGTTTGCGAGGCGGGAATGTGGTGGTTTAGGGGTTAATATGTTTATTTTAGTGGCGACGATGTCCGGAGTGGCAGATTAGGGGTTAATATTTTTATTTTAGTGTTTGCGATGCGGGAGGGCCTCGGTTTAGGGGTTAATAGGTAGTTTATGGGTGTTAGTGTACTTTTTAGCACTTTAGTTATGAGTTTTATGCTACAGCGTTGTACCATAAAACTCTTAACTACTGACTTTAAAATGCGTTGGGGATCTTGGAGGTAGAGGGTGTACCGCTCACTTTTTGGCCTCCCAGGACAGACTCATAATATCAGCGCTATGGAAGTCCCATAGAAAAAAGATTTACAAAGTTTACTTTATCTTGTAATCTAGCCGTATTTATTTCAACTTGCAGAATTTCTGTTTTTGAAAACATAAGAATATTTAGTGCATTTATTACCAAGTTTTCTGGGTATATTGTCCCTTTAATAGAAATATTATCTCAGTTGTAAAAATAGACCAGAGCTTCCAGTTTCATTAAAAAAACATAATTTATGTAAGAACTTACCTGATAAATTCATTTCTTTCATATTAGCAAGAGTCCATGAGCTAGTGACGTATGGGATATACATTCCTACCAGGAGGGGCAAAGTTTCCCAAACCTCAAAATGCCTACAAATACACCCCTCACCACACCCACAAATCAGTTTAACGAATAGCCAAGAAGTGGGGTGAGCATAAAAAATAAGGAATTGGAATAATTGTGCTTTATACAAAAAAATCATAACCACCACAAAAAAGGGTGGGCCTCATGGACTCTTGCTAATATGAAAGAAATGAATTTATCAGGTAAGTTCTTACATAAATTATGTTTTCTTTCATGTAATTAGCAAGAGTCCATGAGCTAGTGACGTATGGGATAATGACTACCCAAGATGTGGATCTTTCCACGCAAGAGTCACTAGAGAGGGAGGGATAAAATAAAGACAGCCAATTCCGCTGAAAAAATAATCCACACCCAAAATAAAGTTTAAATTTTATAATGAAAAAAACTGAAAACATAAGCAGAAGATTCAAACTGAAACAGCTGCCTGAAGTACTTTTCTACCAAAAACAGCTTCAGAAGAAGAAAACACATCAAAATGGTAGAATTTAGTAAAAGTATGCAAAGAAGACCAAGTTGCTGCTTTGCAAATCTGATCAACCAAAGCTTCATTCCTAAACGCCCAGGAAGTAGAAACTGACCTAGTAGAATGAGCTGTAATCCTTTGAGGCGGAGTTTTATCCGACTCGACATAAGCATGATGAATTAAAGATTTCAACCAAGATGCCAAAGAAATGGCAGAAGCCTTCTGACCTTTCCTAGAACCGGAAAAGATAACAAATAGACTAGAAGTCTTTCGGAAATGCTTAGTAGCTTCAACATAATATTTCAAAGCTCTAACTACATCCAAAGAATAATAGAGGTTGCCAAAGCGCCAAATAAAGGCTGGGTCTGAGCCAATGATAGTGAAAATCACGATCTTATAACAAATACATTTTATTCATACAGAAATAAAAACAGATAAAAACAAGTGACAGATGTTTAAAACTGCATAAAAAAGACCGAAATTTAAATACTAGCCTTGATCAGTGGCTAGAATAAAACACTCGTATTGCCTAGTTTCCCATTGGCAATATCTGAATTAAAAAAGGTGGAACGAATGAAAAAGAACTGCTCCAACCCCTCTAAATGGGAAGAACAAGCCTCAATAATCAAAGAAAAATTCATAGAGAGGGGATACGATAAAGAAATGCTGGACCAGAAGCTAAGTGAAGTAAGAAGAACAGAAAGAAAAGAACTAACGAAATATAAAGATAAAATCAAAAAGAATTTTATGGAGGATGATTACAACATAGCAATGATAACCGAATACAGTGATAATAAACAGATTCAAAGCGCCAGAAAGACCAATAAAATGGCATATAAGGCGAGGTCTGAGTAGCGCACTTTCCCTCCATTTGAATGAATGAGACCGGAAGTGTTTGAACTGAAACTCCGGAAGTAATGTACACACGAACACTCTGATTCCAGCTACAAAGAATCCCATCATACCAACTGGTACCATAAGCCAGTACTAAGATAAGTGAGATCTAAATAAAGACTCTGATAAGATCAAAAACACACATTTTTTAAATAAGAATAGATCGAGAAACCGGAAGTAATAAACAAACACTTCCGGGTCACATTTAAACAACTAGCTATATAAGAGCTTTGGAAATACATGATACCAGTCTTGATAAAGGTCTAGCACAGACCGAAACGCGTCGACTGGTGAGTTTTATTTCAATTTGTTATAAGATTAAGAAAACTATCTGCACTATTGTATATTTATTTTTTAGGTATCGCTGAAACTAGAGAGGACTAGGACTTCCGGTTTCTATACTCCAACTCGGCTTCGGCTGCAGAACCATCACGCTAATATTAGCAGAAGGTATCGCTGAAACTAGAGAGGACTAGGACTTCCGGTTTCTATACTCCAACTCGGCTTCGGCTGCAGAACCATCACGCTAATATTAGCAGAAGGTTTCAAAATTTATTTTTCTATTTTGATGGATTGACTGTTCATTACAGGAACGCTTATACTAGCAGAGGTTTTTAAAATAACTTATCTGCTGTTGGATTGACTGTTCATTTATTGTTTTTTACCTTTTACACAGTGGCCACTGTTTTTTTTGAATCATTTGGTTTGCTCTTAATTTCAAGGGTTCTTCACATTTGTTCATTTGCCTGTTTTGCGTTTTCATTTTTTTATATGATTATTTTCTGAACACAACTAAGGGGTTCCACAGTGTTCACAGAGTTTATATATTTGTTTGTTAGTTTTACCGTAATTATTTCACGCCATTAATTACAGTTCAACGTTGCTCACATTATCACAGATTGTGATTTCTGTTTTCTAATTTGCTTTGATGTCCCACGCTATTTTTATTATCTAGTGTGATTATTTTCACCTGTATTTTAGTTTGCTACCACCACGCACAAGTTGTACCACTCACGAACATTTATCACCATCACTGTTTTGGACAACTACACAAGTCAGATAAATTATGAGGATATATCTCACATCATATACATCTTATATGCTGCTATAACTAGCAGAACCATCCTACGCTGCTGTAACCAGCAGATTCAATCTATCTATACCTAGATTTCTGTTTGATGTTTGTATATAAAGATTTTCCAAACATCAAGGTTTGCTAACATAGGCTGTTATAAGAACGGCATTTATTGTATGTCACACACGCCACAGCAATTAGCAAAGCAATTCTGATTTCATCTAATTTTGAAAGCAATATCTTGCTACACCACATAGACGTCTTTTAGAACACGACACATGTTCCACCTTTTTTAATTCAGATATTGCCAATGGGAAACTAGGCAATACGAGTGTTTTATTCTAGCCACTGATCAAGGCTAGTATTTAAATTTCGGTCTTTTTTATGCAGTTTTAAACATCTGTCACTTGTTTTTATCTGTTTTTATTTCTGTATGAATAAAATGTATTTGTTATAAGATCGTGATTTTCACTATCATTGGCTCAGACCCAGCCTTTATTTGGCGCTTTGGCAACCTCTATTATTTTCTAAACTGCTCTTTGACTACTAGGAGTCATATTTCCAAAGCTAAGGTCTTTTTCTAGGTAGGCGCTTAGTGTTTCCCATTACATACTACATCCAAAGAATGCAATGATTTCTCCTTAGAATTCTTAGGATTAGGACATAATGAAGGAACCACAATTTCTCTACTAATGTTGTTGGAATTCACAACCTTAGGTAGAAATTCAAAAGAAGTTCGCAACACCACCTTATCCTGATGAAAAATCAGAAAAGGAGACTCACAAGAAAGTAATTTAATGTCCAATGAATGCATAGGTTCAAACGGAGGAGCTTGAAGAGCACCCAGAACCAAATTCAAACTCCAAGGAGGAGAAATTGATTTAATGACAGGTTTTATACGAACCAAAGCTTGTACAAAACAATGAATATCAGGAAGATTAGCAATCTTTCTGTGAAAAAGAACAGAAAGAGCAGAGATTTGTCCTTTCAAGGAACTTGCAGACAAACCTTTATCCAAACCATCCTGAAGAAACTGTAAAATTCTCGGAATTCTAAAAGAATGCCAGGAAAAATGATGAGAAAGACACCAAGAAATATAAGTCTTCCAGACTCTATAATATATCTCCCTAGATACAGATTTACGAGCCTGTAACATAGTATTAATCACAGAGTCAGAGAAACCTCTTTGACTAAGAATCAAGCGTTCAATCTCCATACCTTTAAATTTAAGGATTTGAGATCCTGATGGAAAAAAGGACCTTGCGACAGAAGGTCTGGTCTTAACGGAAGAGTCCACGGTTGGCAAGAGGCCATCCGGACAAGATCCGCATACCAAAACCTGTGAGGCCATGCTGGAGCTACCAGCAGAACAAACGAGCATTCCTTCAGAATCTTGGAGATCACTCTTGGAAGAAGAACTAGAGGCGGAAAGATATAAGCAGGATGATACTTCCAAGGAAGTGACAATGCATCCACTGCTTCCGCTTGAGGATCCCTGGATCTGGACAGATACCTGGGAAGTTTCTTGTTTAGATGAGAGGCCATCAGATCTATTTCTGGAAGTCCCCACATTTGGACAATCTGAAGAAATACCTCTGGGTGAAGAGACCATTCGCCCGGATGCAACGTTTGGCGACTGAGATAATCCGCTTCCCAATTGTCTATACCTGGGATATGAACCGCAGAAATTAGACAGGAGCTGGATTCCGCCCAAACCAGAATTCGAGATACTTCTTTCATAGCCAGAGGGCTGTAAGTCCCTCCTTGATGATTGATGTATGCCACAGATGTGACATTGTCTGTCTGAAAACAAATGAACGATTCTCTCTTTAGAAGAGGCCAAGACTGAAGAGCTCTGAAAATTGCACGGAGTTCCAAAATATTGATCGGTAATCTCACCTCCTGAGATTCCCAAACCCCTTGTGCCGTCAGAGACCCCCACACAGCTCCCCAACCTGTAAGACTTGCATCTGTTGAGATTACAGTCCAGGTCGGAAGAACAAAAGAAGCCCCCTGAACTAAACGATGGTGATCTGTCTACCACGTCAGAGAGTGTCGCACAATCGGTTTTAAAGATATTAATTGAGATATCTTTGTGTAATCCCTGCACCACTGGTTCAGCATACAGAGCTGAAGAGGTCGCATGTGAAAACGAGCAAAGGGGATCGCGTCCGATGCAGCAGTCATAAGACCTAGAATTTCCATGCATAAGGCTACCGAAGGGAATGATTGTGACTGAAGGTTTCAACAAGCTGATATCAATTTTAGACGTCTCTTGTCTGTCAAAGATAGTCATGGACACTGAATCTATCTGGGAACCCAAAAAGGTTACCCTTGTCTGAGGAATCAATGAACTTTTTAGTAAATTGATCCTCCAACCATGATCTTGAAGAAACAACACAAGTCGATTCGTATGAGATTCTGCTAAATGTGAAGACTGAGCAAGTACCAAGATATCGTCCAAATAAGGAAATACCACAATACCCTGTTCTCTGATTACAGACAGAAGGGCACCGAGAACCTTTGTAAAAATTCTTGGAGCTGTTGCTAGGCCAAATGGCAGAGCCACAAACTGGTAATGCTTGTCTAGGAACGAGAATCTCAGAAACTGATAGTGATTTGGATGAATCGGAATATGCAGATATGCATCCTGTTAATCTATTGTAGACATATAATGCCCTTGCTGAACAAAAGGCAGGATAGTCCTTACAGTTACCATTTTGAATGTTGGTATCCTTACATAATGATTCAATATTTTTAGATCCAGAACTGATCTGAAGGAATTCTCCTTCTTTGGTACAATGAAGAGATTTGAATAAAACCCCATCCCCTGTTCCAGAACTGGAACTGGCATAATTACTCCAGCCAACTCTAGATCTGAAACACATTTCAGAAATGCTTGAGCCTTCGCTGGATTTACTGGGACACGGGAAAGAAAAAATCTCTTTGCAGGAGGCCTTATCTTGAAGCCAATTCTGTACCCTTCTGTAACAATATTCTGAATCCAAAGATTGTGAACGGAATTGATCCAAATTCCTTTGAAAAAACGTAATCTGCCCCCTACCAGCTGAGCTGGAATGAGGGCCGCACCTTCATGTGGACTAAGGAGCTGGCTTTGATTTTCTAAAAGGCTTGGATTTATTCCAGACTGGAGATGGTTTCCAAACTGATACCGCTCCTGAGGATGAAGGATAAGGCTTTTGTTCCTTGTTGTGACGAAAGGAACGAAAACGATTATTAGACCTAAATTTACCTTTAGATTTTTTATCCTGTGGTAAAAAACTTCCTTTCCCTACAGTAACAGTTGAGATAATAGAATCCAACTGAGAACCAAATAATTTATTACCCTGGAAAGAAAGGGAAAGCAGAGTAGACTTAGAAGACATATCAGCATTCCAAGTTTTAAGCCATAAAGCTCTTCTAGCTAAAATAGCTAGAGACATATACCTGACATCAACTCTAATGATATCAAAGATGGCATCACAAATATAATTATTAGCATGTTGAAGAAGAATAATAATGCTATGAGAATTATGATCTGTTACTTGTTGCGCTAAAGCTTCCAACCAAAAAGTTGAAGCTGCAGCAACATCCGCCAAAGATATAGCAGGTCTAAGAAGATTACCTGAACACAAGTAAGCTTTTCTTAGAAAGGATTCAATTTTCCTATCCAAAGGATCCTTAAAGGAAGTACCATCTGCCGTAGGAATGGTAGTACGCTTAGCAAGAGTAGAGACAGCCCCATCAACCTTAGGGATTTTGTCCCAAAATTCTAATCTGTCAGATGGCACAGGATATAATTGCTTAAAACGTTTAGAAGGAGTAAATGAATTACCCAAATTATTCCATTCCCTGGAAATTACTTCAGAAATAGCACCAGGAACAGGAAAAACTTCTGGAATAACTACAGGAGATTTAAAAACCTTATCTAAACGTTTAGATTTAGTATCAAGAGGACCAGAATCCTCAATTTCTAATGCAATTAGGACTTCTTTAAGTAAAGAACGAATAAATTCCATTTTAAATAAATATGAAGATTTATCAGCATCAACCTCTGAGACAGAATCCTCTGAACCAAAAGAGCCATTATCAGAATCAGAATGATGATGTTCATTTAAAAATTCATCTGAAAAATGAGAAGTTTTAAAAGACTTTTTACGTTTACTAGAAGGAGGAATAACAGACATAGCCTTCTTAATGGATTTAGAAACAAAATCTCTTATGTTATCAGGAACACTCTGAGTATTAGATGTTGATGGAACAGCAACAGTTAATGTAACTTTACTAAAGGAAATATTATCTGCATTAACAAGTTTGTCATGACATTCAATACAAACAACAGCTGGAGGAACAGCTACCAAAAGTTTACAGCAGATACACTTAGCTTTGGTAGTTCCAGCACCAGGCAGCGATTTTCCAGAAGTATCTTCTGACTCAGCTTCAACATGGGACATCTTGCAATATGTAATAGAAAAAACAACATATAAAGCAAAATTGATCAAATTCCTTAAATGACAGTTTCAGGAATGGGAAAAAAATGCCAGTGAACAAGCTTCTAGCAACCAGAAGCAATAAAAAATGAGACTTAAATAATGTGGAGACAAAAGTGACGCCCATATTTTTTAGCACCAAATAAGACGCCCACATTATTTGGCGCCTAAATGCTTTTGGCGCCAAAAATGACGCCACATCCGGAACGCCGACATTTTTGGCGCAAAAGAACGTCAAAAATGACGCAACTTCCGGCGACACGTATGACGCCGGAAACAGAAAAAAAAATTTGCGCCAAAAAAGTCAGCGCCAAGAATGACGCAATAAAATGAAGCATTTTCAGCCCCCGCGAGCCTAACAGCCCACAGGGAAAGTCAAATTTTAAGGTAAGAAAAAAATTGTTTTATTCAAATGCATTATCCCAAATATGAAACTGACTGTCTGAAAATAAGGAATGTTGAACATCCTGAGTCAAGGCAAATAAATGTTTGAATACATATATTTAGAACTTTATAAAAAAGTGCCCAACCATAGCTTAGAGTGTCACAGAAAATAAGACTTACTTACCCCAGGACACTCATCTACATGTAGTAGAAAGCCAAACCAGTACTGAAATGAAAATCAGCAGAGGTAATGGTATATATAAGAGTATATCGTCGATCTGAAAAGGGAGGTAAGAGATGAATCTCTACGACCGATAACAGAGAACCTATGAAATAGACCCCGTAGAAGGAGATCATTGAATTCAAATAGGCAATACTCTCCTCACATCCCTCTGACATTCACTGCACGCTGAGAGGAAAACCGGGCTCCAACCTGCTGCGGAGCGCATATCAACGTAGAATCTAGCACAAACTTACTTCACCACCTCCATAGGAGGCAAAGTTTGTAAAACTTATTTGTGGGTGTGGTGAGGGGTGTATTTGTAGGCATTTTGAGGTTTGGGAAACTTTGCCCCTCCTGGTAGGAATGTATATCCCATACGTCACTAGCTCATGGACTCTTGCTAATTACATGAAAGAAATATATGTTTTAACACTTTGACCATCAGAAATAGGGACGGAATGTGTTGCAGCCCTCTTTGGCAGTTAAATGATTTAAAGGAACATACAACCCATTTTTCTTCATGATTCAGATAGAGCATACAATTTTAAACAACTTTTCAATTTACTTATGTTATAAAATGGGCTTCATTCTTTTGGTATCCTTTGTTGAAGGAGAAGCAATGCACTACTGGAAACTAGCTGAACACATCAGAGGCCTGATGATCTAAAGTTCTCCTCTCAGAGGAGATGATCTAAAAATTATCCTCCAGCACCGTGAGATTCCTCACAATATTCTAGAAAGGCAGATTTTGCTATACTTCTTTAAGGAATGTTCCCTTCTTTTCTGGTTGGGAGGGAGACACACGCCCAGTGCAATATAGCACTGCATGACATGAGAGTTTACATTTATACTTTGTGCTTTGTATTTTATATTACTTTAGACTTCAGATTGTGTCTTAAGTTTTATGACATTTAAGCTTTGTACTTTCTATTTTGTATTTTAATTAATGTAGATTCTGTATACAGTAGTGTTGTTAGGATTGTGATTTTACAAATTCTGATTATGCTTTACAGTTACTTCCCTGTTCAGCCCAGGAAACTCCCCTGTTCCTCCCACTTTTTGAAACTGAAGAAAGAATATACAAAGTATATATATATATATATATATATATATATATATATATATATATATATATATATATATATATATATATATATATATATATATATATATAAAATTTGTTAAAGTAACACAGAAACTTTTAAAGCCTCATCAGAATTTGTTAAATCACTGTAAATCTAAATGCATTAAAATGCAAAGCAAAAAGTGTAAAGCTTAAATGTAATACAACTAAAAGGACCCAATCTGCAGTCTAAAGTAATATAAAATACAAAGCAAAAAGTGTAAATGTAACAAAACTCTCATATCATGTAGTACTATATAGCACTGGGATTGTCTCTCCTTCACATACAGAAATTCAAGGTACACCCCTGTTTATAATTGTATGCTCTTTCTAAATCATGAAAGAAATAAGTTGGGTTTCATGTCCCTTTAAGATTACTTGGCTAAAGCTAAGGTGTCTAGTCGATACATCAGACAATACAGCAGAGTCAATTATGCTCAAATAACAGACCTGTGAAACACTGGCATTTATGCTAACAGTCTACTTGTAGAAATGAGGACCTTTACTTTAATATAACCATCCCAAGTGACACATTTGCATTTTATACAAAATTTAAGGTAGAAGGGACAGTGTTAGTTTACATTGAATCTATTGATTCATATTGTGCACAAGGATATATAAGTAGAGGTGGTGAACAGCTGCTTTGCTTGGAGTCTACCATAGATGGCCCCATCCTATACCGTGGCGAAGAAAAGAATGTTCCATTTCCTACTTTTAGAAAATACTCCTATTTTGCCTTTTAAGACACATGCACTCTCTGCATTTCCATCTTTAAGTTTTCTTAACAGTGATTTATAGTTATCAATAAGGAACCTGTAAGTTTAATGTCTATCATGGGACAAGGTGCGCATATCAACAAATCATTTAGCTTCACTCATTTTTTATCATAGGTCTGCACTTGATAAATGTGCATGAGTATGGTGTATATTTTTCAGTTGATAAATCTAAATCAGTGTTTTCTGCATTTTTAAGCTGTTGTATAGACATCTAGGGTCCTTGGCATAGAATATGACATAAAAACAGAGCTCCATAACACATTCCCATACACTATAACATATAAAATACAATACATCATAAATAGTTTCATACATACAGGCGAAACACACAAGATATTCCTCTTTCAACACAGGTAACTTATAATGACTTAGTAACAGAATCATGTGTCTTTAATCATATAGGGTACTCATAAAATCTGACCTGCCTTTGAGGACTGGGTTTTTTTTTTTTTTAAAAACACACAAAAAAAAATTCTACCTCATATGAAGAATTGAGTATCTTAAATTATATTATGGCCTTATGTATAAAGGACCACTCAATACAGTAGAATTGCATAATCAATTATATAAAAAAAAAAAGACAATGTAATAACACCTACTCTGAATGTCAAATAAGCAGTAGATTTTTCTTTCAAATTTATTTTTTCCCCATTTGCCGGCCCCCTGAATCAGCCGTCAGCCAATCGAAGACTAGTATATGCGTAGCCTGTGAACTTGTGCACATGCTCAGTAGGAGCTGATGCCTCAGAAAGTGTGAATATAAGAAGAATGTGCAAAATTTGATAATAGAATTAAATTTGAAAGTCTCTTAAAACTGCTGCTCTATCTGATTCATGAAAGATTCATTTTGACTTTAGCGTCCCTTTAAGAGTATATGACATTTCATTGACTGAGCAAGTTTAAGGATCTCACCATAAAGTCAACTGTACTGTAAATGTCTGTGTATATACAGAATAAATCTTATACATTTCATTTCTACATAGCATTTAGCCATTTCACTTAATCTATAATGTTCATCTAGTTGTTATTACTTTGTGACATCACATATTTTTCTAGCTACTCTAAGGTAATTGCAGTAAAAGCATATTATTATTGACCTGGCCTTGTAATAGTAGAATGCATGGTTTAGTCCGCTACTCTTATCAATGTATAAGTTAGATACATTGATATTTCCTCCGCTCATCTATTTTGTACTAATAAATTACCTTTTGTCATTATCTGCTACTGAATGTCTCGTACACTCCAAGTTCCTCTTTGCTGATTGATAGAACGAGCAGCTCCATCAAGAGTATATTGATTGCTCAATATTGTTTCTTGATAATTGAATTACGACAGAATGAACGTGGAGGGTGTGGTGATGTGCACAATATATCCCAATACTTCACATGAATGCACCACTGCTTCTTCTGACAGGGTCAAAGGATGATGTAACCTTTTTATCATATCATTATTCTGTATTATACCCTTAATTTTACCAATAGTTTAAAACAGAGGCTAAGCAAAATAAATCTATCCTGTCTAATGTAATGTCTGAGATGTATTTTATATACATTTGTCAAATCTTATAACTTAATGAGTCATCTCAGTGCTAAATGTAAGGGCATGATTTGATCTAAAGTCTGGAAAACACGTATTTCTGAATTAATACATCTTTATTTATGTTGTCGAAAAAGTGGTTATATGGTTACATAAGAGTGTGTTTTTACAGGCTGGCCATAGAGTCTACGGGGCATATTTATGATTGTGCGAGCGGACATGATCCGATATAGCGAATCATGTCCGCTGCACATTGATAAATGCCGACAGCATACGTTCTCTGCATTTATTATTGCACCAGCAGTACAATACCGTCCCCTGCAGATTCGCGGCCAATCGGCCGCTAGCAGGGAGTGTCAATTAACCCGATCATATTCGATTGATTTCTGTTGATTTCTGTCCACCTCCTCAGAGCAGGCAGACAGGTTATGGAGCAGCGGTCTTTAGACCGCTGCTTCATAACCTCTGTTTCCGGCGAGCCAACACAGGGCATCGTACATGGAACTCAAAACCTCTATGTGCAGTGTGTAGAATGGACTCTGGAATTCATATTATTGTATATACACTCTTGCATAATCAGTGTATGAAAACAAGTATAATAAAAATTCTAATGCCTTACAAAGTGAGCTACCAGGGTGCTGGTATAAAGATTAATAACAAAAAATGAGTGACTGCACATGCTGGATTTCACCAAAAAATAATAAGGGCCAGATTACGAGTGGAGCGCAAACATTTGAGAGCAAGCAATATTGTGTTTTTGCATTTGATGGCACGCAAGTTAAATTGCTATCATATTACAAGTTGAAAGTAAATGTTAACACGGGAGCGCAATCACGATTTACACTAGAATGAATACTGTGACCTCAGAGCTCTTGTTAACTTTTACGCAAAGCTGAAAAGTGTCACAAAACATATAAAAAAATAAATTACAAAGTACAGTTACACTCATAATAACCCCATTTAATAAAAATTGTTTGCAAATAATATTGCACACAAAAGCTATAAGGGCTCAAAGATATGAGATCTCAGATGTTAGGAAAAAAAAGGCAGGCAAAGGGCTTTTACATTGAGATATATACATATATAAATATGTATATGTATGTGTATATGTATATGTGTATACATATGTATTTATAAGTTTATATATGTATTTACAGACATATACACACATACAGTACTGTGCAAAAATCTTAGGCCACCATTTGATTTGTTGTTTTAGCAAAGTTTTAATGACCATCCGTATTTATTTTTCGCTCTCTTTATTAAGATATAAACAGAAAATACAAGAAATAAGTACACAAAATATAAAAGCCCCCACAATTTTCAGAACAAAATGGCTTCTTCAGGCAATAGTCAGTATTTAGTATAATCTCCCTAGGCACTAAGCACATCTTGAACTCTTTTGGGGAAACTGTCCTGACGCCCTGAGGTAATCTTCTGGTATATTATACAAAGCTTCCCAGAGTTCTTCTTTAGATTTAGGTTGTCTTTTATTTCTTTCTCTGTCCAAGTGATCCCATACTGCCTCTACAATATTCAGGTCTTGACTCTGTGGAGGCCAGTCCATGACTGTCAGTGTTTTATCAGCTGTTTTTCTCTCCAAATATGATTTCACTGCATTAGCCGTGTGCTTTGGATCATTATCATGCTCAAAAATAAAAACATTCCTAATCAGGTGCTTTCAAGAAGGAATGGCATGATGAATTAAAACTTGTCTGTACTTTTAAGCATTAATGATCCCATCAATGCGGACAATATCACCAACACCACTGGCAGAAATGCAACCCCAAACCAGGACAGATCCTCCACCATGTTTCACTGAAGGCCTCAAGCACATTCTTCCATCTCTCTCCAACTCTTGTTCTCACATATTGTCAATGATTAGACCCAAAAATGTCAAACTTGGATTTGTCATTCCATAATACTCTTTTCCACTTATCTTCATTCCAATCTTTGTGAGCTTTAGCATATCTTATCCTTTTCACCCTGTTCCCCTTCCGAAAAAGTGGTGTCTTGGCTGTTACCCTTCCACCCTTCGGACTGTAGAAGGGTCAACTTGGTATCTTGATGAAGCTGCCAGATGCTGAGCCAGGTCCTTGCTGGACTTCTTCCTGTCTCTCAAAGAAGAAACTCTGAGAAGCTTCTCATCAGATTTTGAACCTTTTCTTGGCCTTCCAGTCCTTTTTTATGTCCTTGATCTGTTCTGATTCTTCAAATGTCTTTATAACAGCTTGAATAACAGATCTTGAGTGTAGCCATACTTGGAGATTCCCTGTCCAGTCTGCCCTCACTACTTCCAAAATCCCCAAGGAAGGTCCTTACAATTACAAATCCGCAGCTCCTATTTAAGCTGGACCTTAGGCTGTTGGAGTTCATCCCATGGGCTCCATATTGAGCAGTAGAAGTCAATGCATCCTTCTACTCATAAAGAGAACTCTTCCATTCTCTGGATGTAGGTAAGGATGTCTAAGACCATTGGAAGGGTGATAGAGGTATATTTTGCCCATTGTCTGGCTAGTGCTAATTTAGTGGCAAGGAGGATGGTGATACAAAGGGCCCTGGCTGGTTTTGGCAATTTCTGAAGCTCTACGTGAAAAAGGACAGTAATGCTGGTTAAATGTTGTACTAAATGTAGCTGGAGCAATAAATCTGCGATCTGAGACCAGATTAAGTCCAGTTTATGGCAAACTCACCATATGTGCAGGTGAGTACCTCGTTGACCACAGTCTCTCCAGCAATCAGCCTGCCTATGTGGGAAAATTCTTTGCAACCTGGTCGGGACCCAATGCCATCTAAGTAGTAATTTTATGTAAAGTTCAAACAAATTTGAGCAGCAGTAAAATCATATTTTGCAATATTCAGATTTAATAGAGTGTGATACAGTGTATTTACTGTAAATATTTCACACTCCAATGTTCTGCACATAGGGGGATATGTTCTAAGTATTTATATATAGATATTTCTATAAATATCTGTATACATCTATGCTTATATATAATTATGTGTGTACATGTATGTTTGTGTGTGTATGTATGTATATATATATATATATATATATATATATATATATATATAATCATTTTGTGGGGGGGTCCACTTTTTTTCCCCTCCAGTGACTTCTATGGGGGAATAGGCTATCGCGCATGCAATATTTTAAGTTCAACTATTTGCGCTTGTCGGGTTAGCACGAGAGCGATAACTATTTACTTTCAACTCATAATACAAGCACAACCCAACGCACACAAAAAGTTTATTTTGAGCGCAATTAGCGCTCTTGTAAAGTGCTAAATAAAGCTCCACTCGTAATCTGGCTCTAGGTGGAGGTCAAGAACCCTCACAAGAGCTTTCAATCCCTCCCACCTCCACTCTCTCTCCAGTTAATGTATAGCTGAGCAGAGGAGAAAGGTAGATAAATGGTAGGAAAGACAGAGAGCAGGGTTAATAGGTGCAAATAAGAACAGTCACCCAGATTCTTTAAGTCTGTTTATATATATATATATATATATATATATATATATATATATATATATATATATATATATATATATATATATATATCAACAATGAATGTTTGCTTTAAATGTTTTGCATACACATGGCAAGTTAAGAGCTATTCAAGGCTATGAAATAGTTTAAAAACACAATTTGCTCTCTTCAATCTACCACAATCTTTTAATACTTTACCAGGATGAACACCAATCGATATCCAATATCTCTCAGCAGGTTTTAATCTCACCTCAGAAATACCAATAAGTATATTTTGCAATCAATCAGAAAAGGTAGATCAGCTTTGCCAAAGTAAAATGGTACTTTTCACGCCCAACACACTAGTTACAAGTTAGCTTAGCAGAATCTGTCCTGTTTCCTATCTTGCATTAGCTTATATAAGTTTCCATCATAGGTGAGAATATGGGTGGCCCTCGTGCTTGTCCCTTCTGATTGGGTATCTGGAATATCTAATCGGATTGGCCCTTACGGAGCTGAGCATGATCACCATGGAAACGCATCTTTTAAACAGTTAAGTCCCCTAACTGTCATACTGGGTTCTGGCCCTCGGGTGGCAGCATGATAACACAAAACAGATTCCTTTTAACCATTTCTAGCATTTGAAAGAAAATATATCTTTAAAATGTGTAATAAATACCATAAATTCTTGCATTAATAACTTAGAATCCGAATTCCAGGCAGGATATCCTCATGTCAATTTTCTGATTATTTCTATACCAAACACCATTATATTATATTAAAATAAGTACACTGTTAATTCAATTCTCCCTATTAAACATATTGTAATTTATTTCATTAATAAATTACAATATTAATTGTAGATAGGGTAGTATCACATCATTTTCCTGATTATTTTAATATGAAACATCAAATTCTTTTTAATATTACTTTATATTAAAAGAATTATACTGCTAATTATTAGCTTAAAATTCATTACAATTTTATCAGTATCCTGGCATTTATATACAAATAACAGCCTATTTTATATTCAGTACTGCATTTTATCCCAACATAAATATACCATATTTCACGTTTCTAATAAATCCTGGATGTATGAATCCTGTCTATGCAGATCTGGAATTATATGTCTGAAAAATAAAAACAATACAGAGGTTATTATTCTGACACAGTTAAACATTTTAGACCGACTAAAATAGTCACCTACCAAGCTTAGCAAATACCCATGTAATATTAGAAAATTAGACAATCTCCCAAATTTCTATATTTAATACATTCTGAGGCATACATTCAAAAATGTTTATTTGCTGTATTTCAAAGTTACATCTTAACATGTGTCTTTAGTTCACAGGGGTCACTTAACAGGTAGCTGTCAAAATCCATAATTTCCTTAATATGCCTGTGTTTTCAGACCCCTTTCACAGGCAGAAATCCTCTAGCAGGCAGGAAGCCCATATATGGGTATGTACCTTTGACATTCCAGCATTCTAATCTCCATCTCATCAGGCCTCAAAAGGATATTCCAGACATTTTGTCTTCATTCACTGTATGTGGTAAAGAGTGTTCTGAATTTTTGCACTTCCATTTAAAGAGCAAATGTTTTAGTGTTAAAGTTTCTGGAGACATCCTGTCTGCAATTGAGTCTTGAAATGTGTATTCAATTCATGGGGTTTTGAATCAATCCTGACATCAGAATTGCAGCCCTTACCTTAGTAATATCTGATAAAAATCACGCGTGTGATGGAGCATTGTCCTGCATGAAAATCATGTTTTTCTTGAAGGATGCAGACTTCTTCCTGTACCACTGCTTGAAGAAGGTGTCTTCTAGAAACTGGCAGTAGGACTGGGAGTTGAGCTTGACTCCATCATCAACCCGAAAAGGCCCCACAAGCTCATCTTTGATGATACCAGCCCAAACCAGTACTCCACCTCCACCTTGCTGGCGTCTGAGTCAGACTGGAGCTCTCTGCCCTTTACCAATCCAGCCACGGGCCCATCCATCTGGCCCATCAAGACTCACTCTCATTTCATCAGTTCATAAAACCTTAGAAAAATCAGTCTTGAGATATTTCTTGGCCCAGTCTTGACGTTTCAGCTTGTGTATCTTGTTCAGTGGTGGTCGTCTTTCAGCCTTTCTTACCTTGGCCATGTCTCTGAGTATTGCACACCTTGTGCTTTTGGGCACTCCAGTGATGTTGCAGCTCTAAAATATGGCCAAACTGGTGGCATCTTGGCAGCTGCACGCTTGACTTTTCTCAGTTCATGGGCAGTAATTTTGCGCCTTGGTTTTTCCACACGCTTCTTGCGACCCTGTTGACTATTTTGAATGAAACGCTTGATTGTTCGATGGTCACGCTTCAGAAGCTTTGCAATTTTAAGAGTGCTGCATCCCTCTGCAAGATATCTCACTATTTTTGACTTTTCTGAGCCTGTCAAGTCCTTCTTTTGACCCATTTTGCCAAAGGAAAGGAAGTTGCCTAATAATTATGCACACCTGATATAGGGTGTTGATGTCAATTGTCCACACCCCTTCTCATTACAGAGATGCACATCACCTAATATGCTTAATTGGTAGTAGGCTTTCGAGCCTATACAGCTTGGAGTAAGACAACATGCATAAAGAGGATGATGTGGTCAAAATACTCATTTGCCTAATAATTCTGCACTCCCTGTATATAGTGACAAAATTATGCTTTCCTGCCTTGCATCAATGCCTCTTTTAATACATGCTAATATCTTATAAGCTTTAGAAGCCGCTGCCCATCTTAAAGGGACACTGTACCCAATTTTTTTCTTTTGTAATTCAGAAAGAGCATGCAATTTTAAGCAACTTTCTAATTTACTCCTATTATCAAATTTTCTTCGTTCTCTTGCTATCATTATTTGAAAAAGAAGGCATCTAAGCTTTTTTTTTTGTTTCAGTACTCTGGACAGCACTTTTTTATTGGTGGATGAATTTATCCACCAATCAGCAAGGACAACCCAGGTTGTTCACCAAAAATGGGCCGGCATCTAAACTTACATTCTTGCATTTCAAATAAAGATTCCAAGAGAATGAAGAAAATTTTATAATAGGAGTAAATTAGAAAGTTGCTTAAAATTTCATGCTCAATCTGAATCACGAAATAAATTTTTTGGGTACAGTGTCCCTTTAAGCTTGTTATCTGATACTACTCCCAAATCCCTTTCCTTATTTTTTGTTATTTTTGATAAGTCTAGTTCAATTTAAATAATAGGTTGCCTGCTTATTTTTACTTCCAGAATGTAGAAACTTCCATTTTCTAGTATTAAATCTCATTTTCCATTTACCTGCCGAATCTTTTAATTTTTGTAGACCCCCTTGTAAATCAAGTTCATCCAGCCCTTACCTAATGACCTTACACAATTTTGTATCATCTGCAAAAATAGAGATGTTGCTGTTTAACTCTTGCTCAAAGTCATTAATACAAATATTAAAAAGATGAATAATAACTCAGCAACCAGTGAAATAGAAAGGCAACACATTTAAAAATATTCAGCTTATTAGTAATATACTAGTAATATACAGCTAGGGTTAGCATATCCTCATCAGTTAATCCATCTTGGCTTTATATTATACTTTGTTATTAACACTAATAATTGTAAAAATAAAATAACCAGCATCAGTATCATCTATACACAAAATGGATTCCAACAAGGAAATCAAGGGAGCCAATAAAACTTGAAAACCAAGAAGTTCTCTAAATAGAAATGTTGGTTATAGCACTACCACAACACCAACAACTAAAGGTAGTCCTTAAGTAAATCACATACAATCTCATAGGGTTCAAGTATCTTCAAGGTAGCAGCTTAAAAAAACATTTCCTGAGCTGTTGTATTGATGATAATGTTAGCTGAAGATAGCTGAATATCTTGAAAACCCTCTAGAAAAATTAAATCCAGGGCAAGGTATCTTTTTCAAGCATGCTCAATGCAAGTAAGGTCCAACATTAGTTGATTCATCTAATAAATTAGGCTCATTAAATGGTCTTTCACTCAGATGGAGAGATTCTAAATAGGATAGAATAAAAGACCATACTACACACAGCAATTGTCTTGTCTCAGAAAATTGCTTCTGGAATTAACCAATCCACAGTAGCAGACCACATAATTAGGGATCACTGTAACAATAAGATGACATTCCTGTTGGAAATTGTATTAAACTCATAACCAATTTACTTAAAGGGATATAAAACAGTGCTCCTTTAGTAGAAAAAAAATATGTTAAATCAAAGTAAACAAATAAACAGATTGTGTTAAAAACAGCAAATAGCTGACTTATTTTCTTGCTATATTAGCACTTAGAAATTCCCAGTCTAGCCACTGCATACATAGTCAAGCAGACATGGCAGAACTTAGGATCACATAATTTTCATAGCATGTACTGAACATGGGCAATAAACTGATTGCAGCTAGATTAGATGTCTCCTAGCAACACTTCAAAGGAAACGCTGCTGCCTTACTGTTAAATCATAGCCCTCTTGTGGGGCTGTGACAGGATGTAATGGACACTGCACAAAGAAAGTAAAAAAAAAAAAAAAGGTAAGAATATTTTTAAAATGATAAATAATACAAATTGCAATCATGTATACTGCATATAACCCACTGCTTAGTGCTTTCGGTTACAACAAAGAAACATTGAAATAAATCAAATATATGGACATCTCTAAGTAAAATTACCACCTTGTAATTACAAGCTTTTTATGCTGTCTTGCAATAAATTAACATATTTGGTGACTTTAAAAATGTGTTGAATGCAATAAGACCATGTTTGCTGGAAATATATAGCCAAATTCCATCCACCTTTTTTGGAAGAGTCAGTTTGGACTTGGAGTAGACAAGACTAGCCACAGTCAGTATATTTGATAATCTCTGTGAAGCCAATTAGGAACAGACATGTAGCACAGTTAGGATTGTGAAGCCTGTCATCTGCTTTTCCATTTGTCAGAATTGGAGATTGCTTAATTTTCTGTCTTAAATTTCAGTAAAAGGGCCAAAATAAATATATAATATATAAAATATATGTTTTGCTGCACATATATTAAAATCTTAAATTGGTTACTGTCCCTTTTTGTACATTACTAACACTAGCTCTCAGTTAAACTTAAAACAAAAGAAAATATAGACTTTCAAATTGTGTTGCTACTGAGTGAATCTTAATGTTTACTTATATTTTCATCCCTGGATAATTCTGACATTATTGGGGCTTTTTTGTCTAAGGGTTTGCTTCTGTTGCATATTAAACTTAACGTAAAAATATGTATCACAAAGCCTTCTGTGTAAATGGACCTTCCACTCCATCATTTGGAGCAATTGAAAATAAAATGAGTGAAAACCTTTACAATGCAAGAGAAGTAAACATTTTACAGATACTAAGCATACTTGTGAAAAGATGAAAATTAGCTATTCGTTTAAGGTTCCCATTTCAATGTGTAAAAGTTTACTTGGTATTTTCTGGCTTCCTTTGATGATGTTCCAATCCATTAGATGTGCGGCTGAATAATTTAAGTAACATCTGCAATAAATCATATCTGTATTTCTTACACATTCATTGTGTAAACGCAAGAAAGACTATAGAACAGGCTTTTCACCGGGTTTTAACAGATACACATGAAGCAAAATAAAAGCAACCAATACAAAAAGAAAGCACGGCGGCTAATTGATTCACTATTGCTAATGACTGCCATATAAGATTGAATGCAGATTTTTCCACTTTAACAACATCAATTTATGATGTGTGTGCAATTAACCCTTTCTTGTCATTTTTTTTAGCATTTAGAAATTCACAATTTTAAAATACCTAAACATTTAATTGCAATCATGAAGAAGCATTCAACTGTTTTATAACCGAACATGTTTCATAGTTTAAAATCTGTGACTCATCTGATATTTTTACGTATTTTTTTTTTCCCAACAAGGAAATAGTTGTCTTTGTTGAAATTTGAACTAAGCATAAGAGTAAGATTGGCAAGTCAGATAATAAAGTCATGTGAAAAAGTCAAAATATGTCATACAATGAGGCTGTATAAATCCAAAAATCCTACGAACGCTGGTAGAAAAAGTGTTACATGATAGATCAGTGTATCTCTAGTAAGGGTTCTGCATTAGGAGTTAAATGACCAGTAACTACAGAAGATTTGCATAATCAACAAATGCATGATAACAAGACAATGTAAAAGTGTTGAGGACCCGATGAGCTAAAGTTCTCTGGGCTGATCTAAAGCCACTTTTTACCCTGAAGACAGGGTGTCTCGCTATGGGGCGTATACTGCATTTTTTTTTTATAATAAAAGTGTGCAATAAAATTCATATTTTAAACATCATACAAAACAAATAATTGCCGATTCACACAAAAGTGAGCAGGGAAATTTTGTATTTTTAAGGCGCATCAATAATCGTAACAAAGCGCTTCACCAAAAATCGTATTTTACCAAAAACTTAAAATTTGTATGTAATTTATACAGTAATAGATCGTATTAAATATATGCACAGCATAAATCGTAATTTTAGGACACTGGATGTTCAAAAAACACACAGAAATGTATAATTATAAATACAAAATGCAAAGCGTTATTGTTGTTTTTTTTCGTAAAATGGTCTGAACATGGGTGTTTAATGGGCATATATGGAAATGTCTTACTAATCCCAACGTAATTCTGAAAAGATTTTTGCACTACAGATCTCTTTTTTTCTCGCCAACTAGGTGGTGAGATTTCTCAAAACACTACAAATAATTAATACTTAATACTCTATTAGAAAAACACGCATACGAAAATATAGGCAAATGTAAGATGTTATACAGCGTAATGTGATCTATATTGGCTGCAGGATTTAATTTTGAAAGTGCACCCCCTGCTCCCTGCTAACTTTGCTCTATAGAGCAAAGTGTCCCTATCCATCGAGCTCTATTACTTTTAATAGGAGCCATCTCGCCACTCACAGGGACAGCCCCTTTTTTACACTCTTCTACCAGGGCAGCCCCTGCGAGAGTCGGCGAAAAAAACTAGGTTTGATCTGGCGAGGTTTAGATCATCGAGCCCTTAGTCTGAGCTTTATATGAGTAGTAGATTGTCTTCTAACAAATATCAAAGTTATGTCTATTTCCACAAACGCATATATGCATATTCTGTGAATTCTTGCACATGCTCAGTAGGAGCCGGTGACTCAAAAAGTGTTTAAAGGGACAGTCTAGTCCAAAAAAGACTTTCATGATTCAGATAGGGCATGTAATTTTAAACAATTTTCCAATTTACTTTTAGCACCAATTTTTCTTTTTTCTCTTGGTATTCTTAGTTGAAAGCTTAACCTAGGAGGTTCATATGCTAATTTCTTAGACCTTGAAGGCCGCCTCTTAAGAATGCATTTTAACAGGTTTTTCACCACTAGAGGGTGTTAGTTCATGTTTTTCATATAGATAACACTGTGCTCGTGCACGTGAAGTTACCTGGGAGCCATCACTGATTGGCTAAACTGCAAGTCTGTCAAAAGAACAAATAAAGGGGCAGTCTGCAGAGGCTTAGATACAAGATAATCACAGAGGTAAAAAATATATAAATATAACTGTGTTGGTTATGCAAAACTAGGAAATGGGTAAACAATGAATTATCTATCTTTTAAAGCAATAACAATTCTGGTGTAGACTGTCCCTTTAAAGTTATGGGAAACATTTTTTTTATGGACTGTAACATATTTAAGTATAAATGTAATGAAATCTAAAGTGTCATTTTATATACATTTTTACGCAAGCAAATACTTAGCATCTCATAAGCATGCAAAAACAATCGAGTAGCCAGCACTTCATTATTTGCTGTAGTGTTTATTCTAGTAGAAAAAAAACTATCAACACTTTTTTATAATTTTATAAATGCCCTAACTATGAAGAATGTTATAGCTACTTTCTGTGATCAGCTTTATACTGCAGTATAAGATAACACAATATTCCATTTATATTTTTTCCAATGTGTTATACACGTTGCTATTCTGTTAGATCATGCGTCTCAAACTCAAATTACCTGGGGACCACAAGTCTTCTTCTCCATGGGCGTTGCTTGCAAAATTTCAAACTTCAGTACTAGTTGGTGCTTGCTTACCATGCAGTCTTTAAGAAACTGTCCTTCAACAAATGGCTTCCCTGCTTTTGCAACCTGCTCACTCACCACATAGCTAGCCTCATCTGCTACATCACATTTATTTTTTCCACACTTGAAAAGATTTTGCTGCATGTACAGGCCTTTCTGAAGTTGGGATATTTGCCACTCCCTTTCTCCTGCCTCATACTTTCCATACTGATCAGCATGTTTAGTAGTAGGGTGCAGCTTAAAGGGACATAATACTCATATTCTAAATCACTTGAAACGGATGCAGTTTAACTGTAAAAAGCTGATAGGAAAATATCACCTGAGCATCTCTATGTAAAAGAGGAAGATATTTTACCTCACAATTTCTTCAGCTCAGCAGAGTAAGTTCTGTGTAAAAAGTTATATTTCAGCTGCTGCTTAGCTGCAGATAAAAAAAAATGAAGAAATGAACAGCAGCCAATCAGCATCAACAGTGCTGAGGTCATGAACTTTTTTACTTTGATCTCATGAGATTTCACTTAACTCTCATGAGATTTCATAGTAAACTTCCTTAAACTGAATAGGGAAATAACACGAAGCTCACTCCCTTGGCTGTCCCGGGACAGACATACTGATTTGCTGCTTAAAGACCTTTACAATGGGGTGTGAATACTAAGGACATTTTGAGGTAAAATATCTTTCTTTTTTACATAGAGATGTTCAGGTGATATTTTCTAGTCCGCTTTTTAAAGCTATGCTGCATCACTTTAAAGCGTTTCAACATTTGGGTATCATGGCCCTTTAAGGTTATAGTCTTTAAGAACAGCAACTCTTTCATTGTACATAAGGCAAGTAGCAGTCTTATTAAACTCCACAACAAAATAATCACTTGTCCAAATCTCTTGACATTTCCTCTGCTCAGCATCAACTTTTCTTTTAGATTTAAAAACTGACATTATGGAGATGGAGATGCCGCGGCCCACCAGGAAATTTCCCGGTATCCTGGTTGGCCAGTCCTGTGGGCCAGATGTAACCGGTTCCTGGTACTTTAATAGTTCATAGTTATGCAATGTAAGATGCTCACTTTAATACAGTCTTGTTGTATAAACATACAATCTAATATTTAATTCAGTGTTTAGTGCTATACAAGTTATAAAGCAGCTTTAGAGGGCTGCAAAGTCTTGTGAGCTTGATTGTTTTTATACCATTTCAAATCTGATTGATGCTCATTTTAAGATGTCAATCTTTCTCTTGTTTGCTTCAATATAATCATTCAAGGTGTTATATAGGTTTAGTGACAGCCTTGTATAATGCTGTCGTAAATGTGGATATAGTTTACAGCTTGTCATAATGTTTCAGATCTTCACTTGGCCATTTGGATATAGCTACTCAAGCTTTTGGATGGTTTCCATTGCTTACTTGTGTATGCTTAAATATAATTACACAAAGGGTTGCCACCTCTCTTCTAAAACATACAGGCCATGTAAATGTTGCATACCTTTGCATACCTAATTATCCAGAAACTAATGACACTAGGATTTAATTCCAATTACACTACAACACACTTAGAAACAGTTTTATCATAACAGGGCATTTATTTCTCCATTTAGTCTTTATTATCTACATTGACCTGATCCTGAATAATACCTGCCATGCTAGTACAATACTGTTTTTACTGTTTGTGTTGCAACAGTTGCACAATCATATGTACAGTAAGGGAACCAACCCTAATAATTCTTGTGCTTATAATTTTTTTTCCCCAGGGACATTAATATACAAATTATACATTGATGCATGCTTGTCAACTTTGAAAAGTATTTTGTCATGAGCATTCATTTCCATATATAGTAATGGTTTTTCATTTATATTTGAGTAATGATGAAATTTATTTGTACATATTCATCTGGCCTGTTAATTAGTATATTTGAGAATTAGATCATCTAAGGTCATTTCAAATGGAAAAAAAGATTAGTTAGTAAACCCTTGTGTAACAATAAATATATATATATATATATATATATATATATATATATATATATATATATATATATATATATATATATATATATAAATTCTTACTCTAAATATAATTTTTAAAAAACAACTTTAATTTTATAATTTGAGATCTATTGTTATCTATTGTTATTGAAATGACGTGATATTAAAAAACAGTATTGTTAGATTAATCAATTAGTCTTACATAATTTTTATTTTTTTATTTTATGGTGTGATTTTACTGATCAGTAGGGTAATCTGCAGTAGAGAATACAGTACATAGAATGACTTGACATCATTTATAAGCTTGGACATGGTTATTTATTTTAGATGTGTACCTTGGTGCAATTACCTGCTTACTTTGCAATTTATTATAATAGTATGGGGAAATAGGCATGGTCTACAACAGTTTAATGCAGATAAATGTGTAGTGCAAAAATTGTGTATTGATGCCTTATTATTGCTAAATCAACAAACACAGAGAGTTAAACAACTTTTTTTCCCCAAAACGTTGGGGGAGGGGTTGCTCTCTTATAGGAAACCAATGCACTGCTGGTCACTCAGCACTGAGCCTAATCAAGGCTGTGACTCTAAGTGCTTGGGCACTGATCCGTTCTCATCCTTAGGCCCCTGGGAGAACATATTGTTTGAAAGAGCATGTTCAGTGCTTCACAGCCAAGAAAAATTGGAAAACAGGATTGTGATACAGATATCTGCCTTCACACTGTGACACACAGGCAAGCAGAGAGAGAGAAGGAACACAAGAAAGCAGGAACACATTATTAAGGTTCTTATTTTTGGCAATGCATAGCTAATACCATGCTCCTATCTAGGCATGACAAGCTGCAGTGCAAACCTCTAATGCTCTGTGACACAAAACCATTCAGTGTATACAGCATTCTATCTGACATCACATAATCAGATAACCATAGACGTATAGCTGACATACTTGTGAATAAACATTGCATGCTGCGGTCAATATGGGATATATAACGCATAACATTACCTAGGGATGCTTTCCATTTTCTGCATACGGAGTCTCACAATGTTATTAGCCATTAGTATCATTACTATTATAATGATTGTGATGTAATAGCCAGTATATTGGCGTAAAAGCTGGCTAATAAAAGTAAAATATTAATCTCCCACTGTTCAAGTGTGTTTTTTTTATCTGGCTTCTGGAAATAGGGAGATCAGTATATCAAATTGATGATAAAAAAAAGTTTCAATTCACCCTACACCCTTCTTCCTAATTCCCCAGCTGCGTTCTATGATGCATATTTAATGCTTAGTCTATACAGTGGCCATTTATGTTGTTTATTATTGACATGGTAAAATGGGAATATGGGGTTTTGGAGATATCGCATCAGCTTGCACGCTGTAATTGAAAGAGCTAACAAAACAGCGGCTAGCTTTAATTACCCAGCATCACTGCTCATTAGGATTTATGCATTCAGCCTATCGCAAAATGCCTGTGATTGTTTGCTGGCTTTTTCTCAGCTCGAAGATTTAAAAGGAGATGCTGCTCCATTTTTCTTCTGACTCAGAGGGAGTTCAGTGACCTTTTTGTGGCAAATTATGTAGAAAGAAAATATTTATATTCATTTAAAATAACCTCAGTGAAGAAATAGTCTCATTACCCTGTTTGATCAATTTCTTCTAGCTGAAGCTGCAGCATGCTGCTCTTGCCATTGGCTGATGGAATACACTGAGAAGTAGCTAATGGTGATGGTACTCATCAGGGCCGGGTTCAACCAGCGGTCAGCAACAAATAATGCGGCCTGTTTCTAAGTTTGTGGCTGGTGGAATTTGCTTCATGCCCCAAGCCAACAGCATCACTGAATTTGGCTATTTGATTAGAACTGAGGCATATTTGCTTCTTAGCAACTGCATTTGCACAACAGATAGATCTCTACTGCCTCCAAAAGATTTCTTTTTGTGGTGGTATAATAATGCTTTATTGTTGATTGACAGACAATGGGGTTAATGGGACTGCAACCTAATGCTGGTCTGTTTTGTTTTTATTTCTAATCGAGTGTTTCAATCTCACGCACACACATGTACAAATGCATGCACACAAATACATATAGACACACACACACACCTATTCATACACATACCTATAGAAACACACACAAACACATATTGAAACATAAAAACACACATATGCATGCACACACATTTATATAGACACACACACCTATACATACATACACAAGTACACACATATGTATATCACACAATTATACATTTAGACACAAGCACACACATACATATATTACACACCTACACATACAGCCACAAGCACACACATATGTATATTACACACCTATACATACAGCCATATGCACACACATACACATATCACACTCCTATACATACAGACACAAGCACACACATATGTATATGACACACCTATACATACAGACACAAATACACACATGCATCTATCACACACTTTTACATACATACACACATGCACACACAAACATATATCACACACCTGTACATACAGACACAAGCACACAAATACATATATCACACACACATACATACAGGCACAAGCACACAAATACATATATGATACTCCTAAACATACATACACAAGCACACACATATGTATATCTCACACCTATACATACAGACACATGCACACACATACGTATATCACACTCCTATACATACATACACAAGCACACAAATACGTATATCTCACACCTATACATATATACACAAGCACACACATACATCACTCCAATACACGCACACAAGCACACAAATACGTATATCACACACCTATACATATATACACAAGCACACACATACATCACACTCCTATACATACATAAACAAGCACACAAATACGTATATCACACTCCTATACACACAAACACACACAAGCACACAAATACGTATATCACACACCTATACATATATACACAAGCACACACATACATCACACTCCTATACATACATACACAAGCACACAAATACATATATCTCACACCTGTACGTACATACATACATACACAAGCACACACATACATCACACTCCTATACATACATACACAAGCACACAAATACATATATCTGCCACCTATACATACATACACAAGCACACACATACATCACACACCTATACATACACACACAAGCACACACATACATATATTTGGCACCTATACATACATACACAAGCACACAAATACGTATATCACACACCTATACATACATACACACATGCACACACATACATCACACTCCTATACAAACATACACAAGCACACAAATACATATATCTGCCACCTATACATACATACACAAGCACACACATACATCACACACCTATACATACACACACAAGCACACAAATACATATATTTGACACCTATACATACATACACAAGCACACAAATACGTATATCTCACACCTATACATACATACACACATGCACACACATACATCACACTCCTATACATACATACACAAGCACACAAATACATATATCTGACACCTATACATACATACACAAGCACACAAATACATATATCTGACACCTATACATACATACACAAGCACACAAATACATATATCACACACCTATACATACATATACACATGCACACACATGCATATAGATACACACATACATATGTACGTAAACAAAGGGACCTTGTGGTATAAAAGTAAAACGCTCTGTTTTGTTAAATCCTTTTACTTTTATATAGCATTCTTCTTTTACTATGTGGTTAGCTCCTGGGGTTAAGCCAGAGATGTGTTTAGTTTTGTGCTGCCGTATGCACTAAGAAATATGCTGCCCCCTCCCAAACCTCTTACTAGTATTTTAGCACATATTTAGATTTCTCACAACTATAAGCCAGGAACACACAGAGGGGCCATGAACCCTCCACTAAATAACCAGAGTCAATTGAGTTGTACTATTTTTATTAAATAAAACATTTAGAAAACCTAATAGCGGAAAGGTAGCATGCTTTTAAAATCTACTGTAAAATTGTGCTGCCCTAGTCAAATTCCTAGCTGTCCTAGGTTAAAATATTCCCCAGGGTTAAAGACATAGGGGCATATTTATCAAGTTCCATATGGAGCTTGATGCCCCTTGTTTCTGCTGCTCCATAACTTGTCCGCCTGCTCTGAGGCGGCAGTCAGAAATCAACCCGATCGAATATGATCGGGTTGATTGACACCCCGATTGGCCGCGAATCTGCAGGGGGCGGCATTGCACCAGCAATTCACAAGAACTGCTGGTTCAATGATAAATTCCGACAGCGTATGCACAGCTTGCACATTGATAAATATGACCCATAGGCTGGCTATGCAGCAATGTATGTGCACATGCCTTATGCACACACACACATCAATGTAGTTGTGTGAGGTGCCCAATACGAGATATTTCGCACATCAAGCAAGAACAACTCGCAGCAAGAAAAAACAATAACTACAACTACAACACGATTGGAAAATGGTTTTTGAAAATGTTTGAAATTTGTAAAATATTCATGTCTCTTTTTTTATGGATATAACTAACCATATCTCCAGCAGCTGGTTCGGAGCATTCTGGTTTTGTGGTCGGGATTTATCACATACACTATGACCCAGCATGAGGAATTCAAGACTCTACTGCCAATATGAAATATATTGTCTGGCATTTATGTCTTGTTATTGGAAAGCTAATGAGATTGTGTCATTTTCATTTTTTTCTTTAACAGTTAACAAGTTTTCTTATGGTGGTAGTACAAAATCTCTTTAAATTGTGTAATTTTGGAATTGCAATATTTTGGCAAATTTCTTCCACAAGAAATTGGGCTATATTATGAGTGGAGCGCAAATGTTTGTGCCCGAGAGATAAGGGGTTTATCGCGGATGTTTGCACTCATCAGGCTTACCGCTGGTATTACAAGTTAAAAGTAAATGTGAGCGCTTGAGTGCAATTGTGATTTACACTAGAATGATTAACATGACTTCAGAGCTCTAGTTAACTGTTTCGTTAAACTAAAGGGTTGCACAAAACACATCAAGAATACATTACTACGTATAGTTACACCCATAATAACACCATCTAATAAAAATTATTTTAAAAAAAATATTGCACACAAAAGTTATAAGGGCTCAAAGATATGAGATCTCAGGTTTTAGAAAAAATAGGTGTATATGTATATATATATATATATATATATATATATATATATATATATATATATATATATATATATATATATATATATATATATATATATATATATATATATATATATATATATATATATATATATATACTAGAATAGCACACTCCCACTCGCAAAAAGTCTCCAGACCAGGGTGCATAAACCATTAAATAAAGTCCAATAATATGCACTCACTGGATTTAAACACAGCACACTTTATTCGGTTGTGACGTTTCGGGGCATTCACCCCTTCCTCAGACAATTCAAATGTGATACAAACAGTGTATAAAATATAATAAGCCCCTCCCCCCATCAAACTTCAGCCAATCAAACAGAAGCAGCCCCAATTGCTTCATGTGCACATAATCACTTAATTAAATGTATACCAAAACATAGTTAGACACCATATTATTGCATATAAAAAATAAGGCATTAAATAATGCCCTATTTTTTATATGCAATAATATGATGTCTAACTATGTTTTACATATTACATTTGCATAATCAACAAATGCATGATAAGAAGACAATGCAATAGCACTTCGTCTGAACTTCAAATGAGTAGTAGATTTTTGTTAAATTGCAAAGTTATGTCTATTTCCACTCCCCCTGTATCATGTGACAGCCATCAGTCAATCACAAATGCGTATACGTATATGCAGTGAATTCTTGCACATGCTCAGTAGGAGTTGGTGACTCAAAAAGTGTAAATATAAAAAGACTGTGCACATTTTGTTAATGGAAGTAAATTGGAAAGTTGTTTAAAATTGCATGCTCTATCTGAATCATGAAGTTTAATTTTGACTTGAGTGTCCCTTTAAGTGATTATGTACACATGAAGCAATTGGGGCTGCTTCCGTTTGATTGGCTGAAGTTTGATGGGGGAGGGGCTTATTAAATGTTTATACACTGTTTGTATCACATTTGAATTGTCTGAGGAAGGGGTGAATGCCCCGAAACGTCACAACAGACTAAAGTGTGCTGTGTTTAAATCCAGTGAGTGCATATTATTGGACTATATATATATATATATATATATATATATATATATATATTACCAAAATACTATCAGATATATGTAGAAATGTGTATTTATGACTAAATAGAACATATTCTGCTATGTGCAGAACATTGGAATGTGAAATATTCATATTTTCATGTCGGGTTAGCGCAAATGAGAAAGTGGGGTTTTTTCACATTTTTTTTTCTCGATTTACTTCTATGGGGGAATACGTAAACGAGCATGCAATATTCTAACTTTTTTTTTGCGCTTGTGGGGTTAGCGCAAGAGTGAAAAAATGTTTACTTTCAACACGTAATATGAGGGCAACCCGACAAGCGAAAAAAGCTTACTTCTGGCGCAATTAATGCTCGAGTGGAAGCGTTAATTTGCGCTCCACTCGTAATCTGACCCATTATGTTTCTAGTCTTGTTTGTATTATCATTATTATTATCGGTTATTTGTTGACCACCAGCAGATTTGGCAGCGCTAAAGACATGGGTCAAACTATGAAAGGTGACAATTATAGGAGGCAAAGGGATAGAGGGCCCTGCCAAAATTTTCGCTATTGTAAATCCTCTCTCATGAAAGTGATCTACAAAGCAGCTAGGCTCGAAGACTTACATGCTAAGGGGGTTCAGGGGATAGCTAAAAGGAGGAGAGGAAGTAAGATGGGAAAATGTTAGTATATATTATAATCATCCCTGAACAGTAGAGTCTTTAAGAAGTGCTTGAATCTTTGAGTCGTGTAGGGTGAGGCAGAAAGTTCCACAAAATAGGGGCCAGTCTGGAGAATACTTGTAGATGAGTATGTGCGGAGGTCACAAGAGAGAAGGAGAGAAGGAGTTTATGTGCAGAGCGACGGGGACAAGAGGTAGAGTATCTGGAGACTACGTTGGAGATATAGGGTGGAGCTTTAAAAGTTAGAGTTTATTCTGGAGGTTAGAGGAATTGGCAGAGAGGTGCAGCAGATGAGGAGCGACGTGTAAGGAAGATTAGCCTGGCAGAGGCATTTATTATGGATAGTAAGGGAGATAAACGGCATCTAGGGAGGCCGGAGAGGATGGAGTTGCAATATTCAAGATGGGAAACGATGAGACAGTGGATTAAAGTCAAGGGGGCCCATTTATCAAGACCGCTGCTCCATAACACTGTCCACCTGCTCTGAGCAGTTGGACAGATATCGCCAAAAATCAACCTGATCGAGTATGATTGGGTTGATTGACACCTCCCTGCTGGCGGCTAATCTGCAGGGGGTGGCGTTGCACCAGCACAAGAGCTGCTGGTGCAATGCTGAATACGGAGAGCATATTACTCTCCGCATTCAGCTAGGTCTGGCGGAACTGATGCGCACTATCGGATCAGGTCCGCCAGACCTTTGATAAATAGCCCCCTTAGTTTTATCTTGTTTTAGGAAGTGATGAATTTTGCTGATGTTTTTTGGGGGTAGGGATTTTGGAAGAAGGGGAAAAAATTATGAGCTCAGTTTTGTAGAGGTTAAGGTAGTGAGATGACATCCAGGATGAAATATTAGAAATACAGTTAGTGACAAGAGTTAGTAAGGAAGGGAATAGGTCTGGTGCAGAGATGTAGATTTGGGTATCATCAGCATACAAATGGTATTGAAACACATGGGACTGTATTAAGGAACCTAAGGATTATTTATAAATTGAGAAGAGATGGGGACCAAGGGCAGAGCCTTGTGGTAGATCAACAGAAAGTGGTAAAGGGTCAGAGGATGTGCCAGAGAAGGTAACACTAAAGGTCTAGTTAGACAGGTAAGAGGAGAGCCACGAGATAGCTGTGTCACAGATGCCGAAAGATTGGAGGGTTTGGACCAAGAGAGTGTGCAGACAGATCAAGAATGATTAACAAAGTAAAGTGGCCTTTTGATTTTGCTGTAATTAGGTCATTAGTAACTTCAACGATTGCAGTTTCAGTGGAGTGTTGTGGGCGAAATATAGATTGCAATAAATCATGGAGGGAGTGTAGTGTGAGTAAATGTGATAAAGTGTATATAAGAAACCTTTCCAGAAGTTTAGAGGTGAGGGGAGTAGGGAAAAAGAGCGGTAGTTGGATGGGGATAATGAATCAAGAGAAGATTTTTTGAGGAAAGGTGTAATTAGTGCATGTTTAAGGGATGAGGGAAATATGCAGTGCTGAGGGAGAGATTAAAAATATGTGTGAGGATAGAAGTAAGAGTAGGAGAGAGGGAAGAAACTTCTTCCTCAGTAGTGGGAATAAAAAAACTGAGTCTGTGGGTTTGTTTTATTTAGACTATGCGATTGTTATCAAATAATACAATTCCATTATTTTATTTTATTAAATCGCTATTGACTAAAAGAACCTAACAGAGACTATAAAATTAAATAACCAATTTATGATAAATACAATCAGCAATGTATGATAAACATGTTGTGCTGCTTTCTATGTCTAAAAACATCTGATGACTGAAAGGCACAACATAAACGTAGTAGTATGTTCTTTGGATCTATAGCATTACATTTCCCACAGGAAATTAGTCTGAAAAAGGGAAAACTCTCTTTTTTTATTCAAGATGAAGGTTTTTACAACCCTTGTTGAAAAGGACAAGGGAAAAGGGATATGATGGTCTCAGTTTTATGGTGTTTGGGAGCCATGGATGGAAAAAACAGAAGGTTTTTATTGTTTTATGGCTTCATGCTGAATTAGCAGTGTTTGATGAGCAATTCAGACTGAGACAGGCAACCAGAGATGGTGGGAAAAACAAAACAAAGTTTGATTTAATTACTAAGTATATAGATATTGAATCACAACTTCATCTTTAGCTGTATATTTAGCAAAATGATATAATTATATTCTTCATTTTTCACTGAAAAAAAAAGATATTCACACACACACACACACACATATATATATATATATATATATATATATATATATATATATATATATATGTATATATGTATATAGCTATGCCTATACATAATCATGTATATATGCAAACTGTGTGTGTGTGTGTGATATATATATATATATATATATATATATATATATATATATATATATATATAATATATATATGTAGCACCATCATATATATGTAGAAATGTGTATTTATGAATAAATATAAAATATTCTGCTATGTGAAGAACATTGGAATCTGAAATATTTACAGTAAATACATAGTTAAAATCTTTATTAAATATGAATATTGAATGAATATGCTTTAACATGTCTTACTTTACTTAAAGTGAATGTAAACTCTTATGAATTAGTGCCCGTTTTTTAAAAATACTATTAAAAAAAAAGGGGCACCCCATGATTGGAGGAAGCCGGTTTCGTCATTGCTGAGGTAAGACAGAGGAGCTGCAGGCGGAGGATCACGGTTTGTGTTTGCTAAAAAAAAGGTAAGTATTAAAAGAAAAAACGCTGCAATGTAACGTAGTATTTTTAAAAATTAGACACTCATTTATGAAAGTTTACATTCACTTTACCTGCAAAGGGCTCCAATGCACTGCTATACATGTCTATATATGTGTACATATGTATTTATATATGTATTTATATGTGTGTGTATATATATATATATATATATATATATATATATATATATATATATATATATATATATATATATATATATATATATGTGTGTATGTGTGTATATATATATATATTTCTCCAACATAGGTGTGTCCGGTCCACGGTGTCATCCTTACTTGTGGGATATTCTCCTCCCCAACAGGAAATGGCAAAGAGCCCAGCAAAGCTGGCCATATAGTCCCTCCTAGGCTCCGCCTACCCCAGTCATTCTCTTTGCCGTTGCACAGGCAACATCTCCACGGAGATGGCTTAGAGTTTTTTGGTGTTTAAATGTAGTTTTTGTTCTTCAATCAAGAGTTTGTTATTTTAAAATAGTGCTGGTATGTACTATTTACTCTGGAACAGAAAAGAGATGAAGATTTCTGTTTGTAAGAGGAAAATGATTTTAGCAACCGTTACTAAAATCGATGGCTGTTTCCACACAGGACTGTTGAGATGAAGTAACTTCAGTTGGGGGAAACAGTGGGCAGACTTTGCTGCTTGAGGTATGACACATTTCTAACAAGACTTGGTAATGCTGGAAGCTGTCATTTTCCCTATGGGAACCGGTAAGCCATTTTCTTAGTTTAAGTAAAAGAATAAAGGGCTTCATTAGGGCTTCATTAGGGCTTAAAAAACTGGTAGACATTTTTCTGGGCTAAAACGATTACTTTACTAAGTATATTTGGCAGATTATTACTTTTAATAGTTGTTAAATCTTGGGGATTGTTTTAATAAAAACGGCAGGCACTGTATTGGACACCTTTTTCACTGGGGGCCTTTTCTAGTCATAGACAGAGCCTCATTTTCGCGCCTCTAATGCGCAGTTGTTTTTGGAAAGCATGGCATGCAGATGCATGTGTGAGGAGCTAAGAACCACTGAAAAAGCTTATAGAAGGCGTCATTTGGTATCGTATTCCCCTCTGGGCTTGGTTGGGTCTCAGCAAAGCAGATACCTGGGACTGTATAGGGGTTAAATGTAAAAACGGCTCCGGTTCCGTTATTTTAAGGGTTAAAGCTTTCAAATTTGGTGTGCAATACTTTTAAGGCTTTAAGTTACTGTGGTGAAATTTTGGTGAATTTTGAACAATTCCTTCATACTTTTTCACATATTCAGTAATAAAGTGTGTTCAGTTTAAAATTTAAAGGGACAGTAACGGTTTTATTGTAAAACGTTTTTTGTGCTTTGTTGACAAGTTTAAGCCTGTTTAACATGTCTGAACCATCAGAATTATGGGGCATTCCAGACATGGTTCTGATGGCCTCTCGTCAGAACTTCAAGGTCCCTTGTTACGGGTCCAAATCCAGGGATCCCAAGGCGACTCTATTGGATACAATAGTAGCACCTTGGATCTTCAACCTAGCTTATGTATTCCCACCGTTTCCTCTCATTCCCAGGCTGGTAGCCAGGATCAATCTGGAGAGGGCTTCGGTGATCTTGATAGTTCCTGTGTGGCCACGCAGGACTTGGTATGCAGACCTGGTGAATGTGTCATCGGCTCCACCATGGAAGCTACCTTTGAGACAGGACCTTCTTATTCAGGGTCCATTCGAACATCCGAATCTGGTTTTCCTCCAACTGACTGCTTGGAGTTTGAACGCTTGATTTTATCAAAGCGTGGGTTTTCAGATTCTGTAATAGATACTCTTATTCAGGCTAGAAAGCCTGTAACTAGAAAAATTTACCATAATATATGGAAAAAATATATCTGTTGGTGTGAATCTAAAGGATTCCCATGGAACAAGATAAAAATTCCTAAGATTCTTTCCTTTCTACAAGAAGGTTTGAAGAAAGGATTTTCTGCAAGTACAGATCTCTGCTTTATCTGTTTTACTTCACAAAAGTTCTTCAAGGGGTTCCGTTTGGACCCTTACATTCCGTAGATATTAAGTTATTATCTTGGAAAGTTTTGTTTTAGGTTGCAATTTCTTCCGCTAGAAGAGTTTCTGAGTTATCTGCTCTGCAGTGTTCTCCGCCCTATCTGGTCCATGCAGATAAGGTGGTTTTACGTACTGAGCCTGGTTTTCTTCCGAAGGTTGTTTCCAACAAAAATATTAACCAGGAGATAGTTGTACCTTCTTTGTGTCCGAATCCAGTTTCATAGAAGGAACGTTTGTTACACAATTTGGACGTTGTCCGTGCTCTAAAATTCTATTTAGAGGCTACTGAAGATTTTAGACAAACATCTTCTTTGTTTGTTGTTTATTCTGGTTAAAGGAGAGGTAAAAAAGCAACTTCTACCTCTCTTTCCTTTTGGTTTAAAAGCATCATCAGATTGGCTTTTGAGACTGCCGGACGGCAGCCTCCTGAAAGTATCACAGCTCACTCCACTAGGGCTGTGGCTTCCACATGGGCCTTCAAGAATGAGGTTCCTGTTGACCAAATTTTTTTTAAATTATATACTTTTGCTTCTTCTGAGGCTATTTTTGGGAGAAAGGTTTTGCAAGCCGTGGTGCCTTCCGTTTGGGTGACCTGATTTGCTCCCTCCCTTCATCCGTGTCCTAAAGCTTTGGTATTGGTTCCCACAAGTAAGGATGACGCCGTGGACCGGACACACCTATGTTGGAGAAAACAGAATTTATGCTTACCTGATAAATTACTTTCTCCAACGGTGTGTCCGGTCCACGGCCCGCCCTGGTTTTTTAATCAGGTCTGATGAATTATTTTCTCTAACTACAGTCACCACGTTACCATATGGTTTCTCCTATATATATTTCCTCCTGTCCGTCGGTCGAATGACTGGGGTAGGCGGAGCCTAGGAGGGACTATATGGCCAGCTTTGCTGGGCTCTTTGCCATTTCCTGTTGGGGAGGAGAATATCCCACAAGTAAGGATGACGCCGTGGACCGGACACACCGTTGGAGAAAGTAATTTATCAGGTAAGCATAAATTCTGTTTTTTTTTTTATGTGTGTATATATATATATATGTGTATATATATATATATATATATATATATATATACTGTATGTGTGTGTATATATATAAATACATATGTACACATATTTAGACATATATATTTATACATATATGCGTGCAATATTCATATTTTCACGTCGGGTTAGCGCAAATTAGAATATGAGATTGAGTTTGAGCAAGCATGGGGTGTTTTTTCTACTTTTTTCTCTCCAATGACTTTTATGTGGAAATACGTGAACGTGCACACAATATATTAACTTCGGCTTTTTACACTTTTTGTGTTGAGCGCGAGAGTGAAAACAGTTTATTTTCAACTCGTAATATGAGTGCAAGCCAACACGCACAAAAAGCTTACTTCTAACGCATTTAACTCTTGAGCGGAAGCATTAATTTGCACTCCACTTGTAATCTGTTCCAAATAAGGGTATAGTTTGAATCTGCTGGGTCTGCTGAAAAAAAATAAAAATAAATAAATATATATATATATATATATATATATATATAAAAATATATATACTATGTGTGGGTTTCTCACTGAAAATGGCCTACTGTAAGGGTTAATTGCTTGCAGCATAAATAAGCTCCAAAACAGCTTAGCACATGGATGGCTCAGCAGTTAAGGGGCTAATAAAATAGGCAATATAGATGATTTGCACACAAATATATTTTCTTGCTTTATACATTACAATTAGGCTCTTGACTTTTCCATTTATATTTCATACCATTCAGTGCTAAAATCCTCAAGTACTATCTTTATTTTATTTACTATAATCATGTACCTGTAGAAATTATGATTAAAGGGACATTGTTAATCAATTGTTTAAAAGAGCAAATTTCAAAATGCATTAAAGGGACACTAAACCCACATTTTTTCTTTCATGATTCAGATAGAGCATGCAATTTTACGCAACTTTCTAATTTATTCCTATTACCAATTTTTCTTCGTTCTCTTGGTATCTTTATTTGAAAAGCAGGAATGTAAACATATGTAGCCACCAATCAGCAAACGCTACCCAGGTGCTGAACCTAATAAGCTTACAGTCCTACTTCTTCCAATAACGATACCAAGAGAACGAGAGAAGAAAAAATTGATAATAGAGGGTCTATTTATGTAGGTGCGGACAGACATGATCCGCTATAGCGAATCATGTATGCCTCACATCGATAAATTCCGACAGCGTACGCTGTCGGCATTTATCATTGCACTAGCAGTTCTGGTGAACTTCTAGTGCACTACCGGCCCCTGCAGATTCGCGGCCAATCGGCCGCTAGCAGGGGATGTCAATCAACCCAATCGTATTTGATCAGGCTGATTGCTGTCCGCCACCTCAGAGGTGGCGGACGAGTTAAGGACCAGTCGGAACTGAAGCGGAGAGGGTCGGAAGCAGCATCCGCTGCTTCATAAATAGACCCCCATGAGAAAATGGAGAAAGTTACTTAAAAGTGCATGCTCTATCTGAATCATGAAAGAAAAAAAAATGGGTTTAGTATCCTTTTAAGGTTTTTTTTTTTTGTATTTTTAAAAAATTCATGTTACTGTCATAAATAAACTATTCTTTTTATACTTGCAAAGATTTGCCTCTCTCCACCAATAAAGCAATGACAGTTTTGCTTATCAGGCAGTGAGGATTGGAACAGCAGGAAGTACAAAACAATTACTACAGTGTAAATGTAAAGGACCAGTAAATACACTAGATTTGCATAATCAACAAATGTGTGATAACAAGACAATGCAATAACATTTAGTCTGAACTTCAAGTAGGTAGTAGATTTTTTTCTGACAAATTTATGTCTATTTCCACACCTTTTGTATCATGTGACTGCCATATTCATATATTCTGTGAATATTTGCACATGCTCAGTAGAAGCTGATGACTCAAAAAAGTGTAAATATAAAAATACTGTGCATACTTTGTTAATAGAAGTAAATTAGAAAGTTGTTTAAAATTGCATGCTCTATCTTAATCATGAAAGTTTAATGTTGACCTGAGTGTCCCTTTAAACCAGTTTGTCACATTTCTTTTCAAAAATTTTTTTTTATTTTGAACATGTGTAAATGCAGCTCTTTAATACGCACACTTCATGGTTTGGGCAGTCACTGGACATTTTCCCTGACAGCTGAGGGAGGGACAGCAGGCAGAGCTTCCAACACATGACAATCCCACAATATCCTGGATGGTTAGGAGCTCCACCAGCTGTCCTCACCACAGTTTCGCCTGTCAGAGTAAATGTCACAATTTTCAGGGACTGCCTGACCCATGAAATGCCTAGGCTCTATCCAAACCCTCCCCCACGCATCAGACCCCTGGCCGTGGCCCATGACACACCAGCAGCCCCGCTACTCCTACTGTGGCCCAACTCACAAAACACTGGGGAGGCGACAACACAGAAATCCTCCACACCTCCTTGTCCCATAAAGTATGTATGCTTAAATCATTTCTTTAGAGGGCAATGTCCCTTTAAACCTTTAAAAGCAACCAACAATTGTTCCTCTGCCACAACCTCTTCTTGTATCTCTGCTACTTTATGTACCACTATTACTTATTTTCTTAAGCTGTAACAACCTTGTGTAAATAAATCTACTTGTGCACTGCAGAAGTATTGTTAATGAAAATTGTGGGAATAGAGATATAGGGCCTATAGGGTCTATTAAGCTCTCTGTATAAGAAATCTCTCCAGTACTATGAAACCCCTGTCATAATTCTATAAAGGCAGTTTTTACCTTGAGAATAGTGTGTCTTGGAGAGAGTTGTTTCTTGCTTTTAAGTATGTGAAGGCGAGGCATACATTACAATAGGACTCACAAATAAAAATATGTAGTAAAAATTATATTGTTTAATTGCATTAAAACTGTAACAAAATTGTTTTGCAAAAATCGTATTTTATGATTTTTTTTTAGTTCATATTGAAATTGTGTAGGAAAGGAACGATTTGTAAAATGAGTTTTCCTACCACTTTGTGAAGATACGAAAAACACTTATTCGCCTAACAGAAAAACACATGTATGCGAAAATAACATTTATTGTAAGATACTAAACACTGAAAGCAGAATTGGCAGATTTGTATTGGCTGCAGGGTTTAAATTTTAAAGTACACCACTTCCTCCCTGATAGCTTCACTCTCCCCAGTGTAGTTTACCTTGTTTTATAGGAAATTAGGAGAAGTATCCAACCTGACTCAAGCACACATCACCGACTTTTTCATTTGTGATACATTGCGAGTACAAATGCAGTTCTAACCAGCAAGACTACTTTAACATAATAAAAAAGACCGTGAATCGAGACGCAATAAATATCAAACAAGACTCCTTAGCAGTGTAATGAAAGTCTATCAATCTAGCCCAATAAATTAATTTTCTTCAAAATAATGTAAGTTGTAAGATATGGCTTTTTCACCTATTACATTAATTAAATGTATCTCCCTCAAAGGTCACTTAAAGGGACATAAAACCCATATTTTGTTAATTCATGGTTCACATAGAGCTTGTCATTATAAGCAACTTTGTCATTATAAGCAACTTTTCGACAACTTTGGTTTGCTACCGTATTCACCCGAGTTACTGCCCCTGGATACCGATTACCATCATTATCCACGATTCTATGGTCTTAACCCATTGACCGATCTGGTTCCACTGTGACACCCTCCTGTGTATTCCAATCTTGTGGACTATCGGTGATTGGCCTCCCTCCGAGAGATCATGCTGCTGAGATTGGTTGTATCTACCATGTGAACTGACGTCTGACATTTTGGCGTGTGTCTCGAGTCTATCGGGGCGACTCTGTTGGTCCCGTTCCGCTCTGTCGGGGGTTCCCTCTGTGTATCATTCGTCCTCTGTGCAGACAATATTATCCTATATGGCACCTCTTTCTTCTGTTTTCAACAGGATTTCTCTCAACTTTCCAAGTTACTTCTATTATCTAATAGATACCTAGATTACGAGTTTTGAGCGCTATAGCGAAATTAATGCAAAAAAAGTTACGTTATTTAATTTCCTATAGTGCTGCCATTACAAGTTTTCAAACATATGCCTTTTGCTTGCGATATGGTTGCATTGAGCTCCATACCGCACACAATCAGAGCGCGGCTGAGACATGCTCATGCACGATTTCCCCATAGACATCAATGGTGAGATCGGGTTAGAAAATAACCTAACACCTGCAATTGCGGAAACAAAAGTTCCGTAATGCAGTCCCATTGATGTTTATGAGGAAATAAAAATACAGTTTAAACCTAACACCCTAACATAAACCCTACGTCGAAACACCTCTAATCTGTTTTTATTTTTATTTCACAGGTAAGTTTGTATTTATTTTAACTAGGTAGACTAGTTAGTAAATAGTTATTAACTATTTACTTACTACCTAGTTAAAATAAATACAAACTTACCTGTGAAATAAAACCTAACCTGCCTTACACTAAAACCTACCATTACAAAAAATAAAAAAAACCTACCATTACAAAAAATAAAAAAACCTATCATTACAAAATAACAAATGAACAAATAAAGATTAATTCTATTCTAATACCCTTAAAATAAAAAACCCAGCCCAAAATTAAAAAAAAACTTACTCTAGAATAAACTACCAAGGGCCTTTTTGGGGGGGCTTAAATGGGCCTTTTGTATTGGGCATTGCGCTGAGATAAACAGCTATTTTACTCCAAAAAATACAAACACCCCTAGCACTATACAAGGGCCTTTTGTAGGGCATTGTCCTAAAGATATGAGCTCTTTTATTGAAAAAAAATTACAAAGACCCACTAACATTGCAACCCCCTCCCCCCAAACCCACAAAATAAAAAAAAAATATCTAAAAAACCTAAGCTACCCATTGCCCGCATTTGTATGGGCATTGCTCTTAAAAGGGCATTTAGCTATTTTTATGCCCAGACCCTAAATTAAAAAATTATTTGATCCCAGAGGCGAGGAGCGGGTCCACCCTGAAGACATCTGGCACGGAGCATGCTCTTCATACGGTCGCCGCCGTACACTGAATCTTCAATGCAAGGGACGCGATTCAAGATGGCGTCCCTTGCATTACTATTGGCTGAAAATTTTGAATCAGCCAATAGGAATTAGGGCTGCTAAAATCCTATTGGCTATTCAAATCAGCCAACAGGATTTAAACAGCTCTCATTCTATTGGCTAATTCGAATTAGCCTATAGAATGAGAGCTGCTTAAATCCTATTGGCTTTAAGGGCAATGCCCATACAAATGCCCTTTTTTAGGGCAATGGTTAGCTTAGGTTATTTTAGATAGTATTTTATTTGGGGGGTTGGTTGGGTGGTGGGTTTTAATGTTGGGGGGGGGGGTGTTTGTATTTTATTTACAGGTAAAAGAGCTGATGCCTTTGGGGCAATGCCCCACAAAAGGCCATTTTAAGGGCCATTGGTAGTTTATTTATTTAGCTTTTTTATTTTGATAGGGCTATTAGATTAGGTTTAATTTTTTTTTATTTTTTATAATTTGTTATTTTTCGTAATTTAGTGTTTGTTTTTTGTAATTTAGTTAGTTTTTATTTTTTGTAATTTTTAAGTAGTGTTAGTATTTTGTATTGGTAGTTTTAGTTTTATTTAATTGGTAGTTAGTTTAATTTTAGTTTAATAATTATAATAATAATTTGACAGGTAAGTTTTAATTTAATTTAAGATAGGGAAATTGTAACTTTAATATAAAGTTAGGGGGTTGTTAGGTTTAGGGGTTAATAGTTTATTTTAGTATATTTCATTGTGGGGGGCTTGCAGTTTAGGGGTTAATAGGTTTATTATAGCGGCAGTGTGGGAGGACGGCAGATTAGGTGTTAATAATATTTAAATAGTGTTTGCGATGTGGGAGGGCAGCGGTTTAGGGGTTAATACGTTTATTATAGTGACGATAATGTCGAAGAGCGGCGGAATAGTGGTTAATACATTTTTTTAGTGGCAGCGATGTCGGGAGCGGCAGATTAGGGGTTAATAAATTTAATATAGTGTTTGCGATGCTGGAGAGCCTCGGTTTAGGGGTTAATAGTTTGTGTTTTTAGTGCACTTTGTAGCACTTTAGTTATGAGTTTTATGCTACAGCTTTGTAGTGTAAAACTCATAACTACTGATACTACCGGTACGGATCTTGTCGTTATAGGGTGTAACGCTCACTTTTTAGCCAGAACACAAAACTCGTAATACCGGCGCTATGGGAATCCCATGAAAAAACATAATTTTTATGTGTGCGGGACTGACGTTGCGTTACAGGCTAAAATGTGTGCGGTACAGCTATACCGACAAGACATGTAATGGCTGCGGTGCTATTTTAATGCTGAAAATGCCATATTTTCAGCGTTACAAGCCGCAACGCAAAACTTGTAATCTAGGTGATATTTTGTTTTCTTGCTATCCTTTGTTGAAAGTGATACCTACGTAGACTGCTGATTGGTGGCTGCTCATATATGCCTCATGTTATTGGCTCACCAATGCCTTTAGCTAGCTCTCAGTAGTACATTGCTGCTTCTACAACAGAGTTAGGGTTTAGATAACAGAAGTAATTTGGAAAGTTGTTTAAAATTGCATGCTCTATATAAATCATAAAAGAAAATTTTGGGTTTTAGGTCCATTTAAAGCCTGATTATCAAAAATTCTCAATCTTGGAGAGAAATTATAGTGAATAATTTAAGAAAGAGTGGAACCTGAAAGTCCCAGAAAGATGATAGCTGCCTCCCATATAGTAATGAAGCTTTCTGGGATTGAGAATTTCACAAAGGAGAGTGGCTCAGTTTGCAGCAAATGTAAATTAAACTAAAATGTTTATTTTTTTTACTACAGTCTGACTTGTATTTGCTTCTACTTTAGTAAACAGTATTAAATAAGGGTTGTGTGGATTATGAGCATACATCTGGTGACATAAATCAGTGAGACTTGCAGGTATATAATTCTTAGCGACTATAATGAGGTTTAGTGAAAAACTTCAGACACACTCAGGGAACTCCCCTATCTCTCACTCTTTCTGAAACAACACTTATTTCACAGTAAGAAAAAGTATGATGCAACTTGTAAAATAGAAATATACAGAGTATAATCATAATTTGTTATAGTTACATACGGCTAGATTTAGAGTTTTGTCGATAAGGACCCGCGTAGCTAACGCCGGCTTTTTTCCAATCAGATTGAGCTCGCATTCTATTGGCTGATCGGAACAGCCAATAGAATGCAAGCTCAATCTGATTGGCTGATTGGATCAGCCAATCGGATTGAACTTGATTCTTATTGGCTGATTCCATCAGCCAATCAGAATATTCCTACCTTAATTCTGATTGGCTGATAGAATCCTATCAGCCAATCGGAATTCGAGGGACGCCATCTTGGATGACGTAATTTAAAGGAACCGTCATTCGTCGTTCAGTCGTCGGCCAGGAAGGATGTTCCGCATCGGAGGTCTTCAGGATGCTGCCGCTCTGCTCCAGATGGATGTCGATAGAAGATGCCGCCTGGATGAAGACTTCAATCGGATGGAAGACCTCTTCTGCCCCGCTTGGATGAAGACTTCAATCGGATGGAAGACCTCTTCTGCCCCGCTTGGATGAAGACTTCAATCGGATGGAAGACCTCTTCTGCCCCGCTTGGATGAAGACTTCTACCGGATCATGGACATCTTCAGCCCCCCGCTTGGGCTTGGATCAGGACATCGGAGGAGCTCTTCTGGACCGATCGGTGAACTTGGTATGGTGAAGACAAGGTAGGAAGATCTTCAGGGGCTTAGTATTAGGTTTATTTAAGGGGGGTTTGGGTTAGATTAGGGGTATGTGGGTGGTGGGTTGTAATGTTTGGGGGGGGGTATTGTATGTTTTTTTTTACAGGCAAAAGAGCTGAACTTCTTGGGGCATGCCCCGCAAAGGGCCCTGTTCAGGGCTGGTAAGGTAAAAGAGCTTTTAACTTTAGTAATTTAGAATAGGGTAGGGCATTTTTTATTTTGGGGGCTTTGTTATTTTATTAGGGGGCTTAGAGTAGGTGTAATTAGTTTAAAATTGTTGTAATATTTTTCTTATGTTTGTAAATATTTTTTTATTTTTTGTAACTTAGTTCTTTTTTATTTTTTGTACTTTAGTTAGTTTATTTCATTGTAGTTATTTGTAGATATTGTATTTAATTAATGTATTGATAGTGTAGTGTTGGGTTTAATTGTAGGTAATTGTAGGTATTTTATTTAATTAATTTAATGATAGTATAGTGTTAGGTTTAATTGTAACTTAGGTTAGGATTTATTTTACAGGTAATTTTGTAATTATTTTAACTAGGTAACTATAAAATAGTTCTTAACTATTTAATAGCTATTGTACCTGGTTAAAATAATTACAATACATTTATTAGAATAGCGGTGAGCTCCGGTCGGCAGATTAGGGGTTAATAAGTGTAGGCAGGTGGAGGCGACGTTGAGGGGGGCAGATTAGGGGTTAATAAATATAATATAGGGGTCGGCGGTGTTAGGGGCAGCAGATTAGGGGTACATAGCTATAATGTAGGTGGCGGCGCTTTGCGGTCGGCAGATTAGGGGCTAATTATTGTAGGTAGCTGGCGGCGACATTGTGGGGGGCAGATTAGGGGTTAATAAATATAATACAGGGGTCGGCGGTGTTAGGGGCAGCAGATTAGGGGTACATAAGTATAACGTAGGTGGCGGTCGGCAGATTAGGGGTTAAAAAAAATTAATCGAGTGGCGGCGATGTGGGGGGACCTCGGTTTAGGGGTACATAGGTAGTTTATGGGTGTTAGTGTACTTTAGAGTACAGTAGTTAGGAGCTTTATAAACCGGCGTTAGCCCAGAAAGCTCTTAACTACTGACTTTTTTCTGCGGCTGGAGTTTTGTCGTTAGATTTCTAACGCTCACTTCAGACACGACTCTAAATACCGGAGTTAGAAAAATCCCATTGAAAAGATAGGATACGCAATTTACGTAAGGGGATCTGCAGTATGGAAAAGTCGCGGCTGAAAAGTGAGCGTTAGACCCTTTTTTGAGTGACTCCAAATACCGGAGTTAGCCTAAAACCAGCGTTAGGAGCTAACGCCAAACTCCAAATCTAGGCCATAGTAACTTTAAAAGCTTAAAAGGGACAGTCTACACCAGAATTGTTATTGTTTTAAAAGATAGATCATCCCTTGTTTACCCATTCCCTAGTTTTGCATAACCATAAGTTATATTTATATATTTTTTACCTCTGTAATTATCTTGTATCTAAGCCTCTGCAGACTGCCCCTTTATTACAGTTCTTTGACAGACTTGCAGTTTAGCCAATCAGTGATGGCTCCCAGGTAACTTCACGTGCACAAGCACAGTGTTATCTATATGAAAAACATGAACTAACACCCTCTAGTGGTGAAAAACCTGTTAAAATGCATTCTTAAGAGGCGGCCTTCAAGGTCTAAGAAATTAGCATATGAACCTCCTAGGTTAAGCTTTCAACTAAGAATACCAAGAGAACAAAGAAAAATTGGTGATAAAAGTAAATTGGAAAATTGTTTAAAATTGCATGCCCTATCTGAATCATGAAAGTTTTTTTTGGACTAGACTGTCGCTTTAAAGGGACACTGAACCCAATTTTTTTCTTTCATGATTCAGATAGAGCATGCAATTTTAAGCAACTTTCTAATTTACTTCTATTATCAAATAGTAAGTTTAGATTCCGGACCATTTTTGGTGAACAACTTGGGTTGATAATAGGAGTAAATTAGAAAGTTGCTTAAAATTGCATGCTCTATCTGAATCACGAAAGAAAAAAAATTGGGTTCAGTGTCCCTTTAATCAGAATTTATAAAATCACTGTCCTAAATACACTGTTGTATACAGAATCTAAATGCATAAAAAAAAGTTTAAATATAGTAAAAATCTAAAATACATAAAAATATGTACTGTAAATTTAACAAAACTGTCATGTCATGCAGTGTAATGTTGTATTCTTCAAATTCAGAAATGCAGGGAACGCCCCTTAGAAAGAGATAGAAAATGTGTCATTCTAGAGTCTTGTGAGGAATCTTTCAGTGCTGTGAGATCATTTTAGAAAATCTCATCTGAGCAGAGTTTTAAAGAATCAGGCTCTTGTTGTAAGCTGAGCTGACACCTATCTCAGTGTGACATTCATCAGTAATACAATTTTCTATAATGTAGTAAACATCTGACAATCAAACTATTTGTCTCCGCTGACTGCCATTGTGATAGGTGAGCATGGCCCTCAATTTTCTGTATTAAAGGAGTCTTTTTTTTATATGCATAATGTATATATGCTATTTATCACTGTATTGCATACAAAGTATTTTTTTAAAAACATTTAAAACTCATGTTATACTCAAGTTAGATTTACCTGGTCATCTCTTGCTATGACCAACCAGATTCCAGATTTCAATAAGGTTATGAACTGATCTTAGCAATTACTATTATAGGATGTAGCTGGGTCAGAAAAAATGTTGCATAGATAAAGGAACATAAATCTAAAAAAAAACTAATGTGATTGGCAGCTCGCTATTACAGCATATCACATACTATTTTTACTTGGGAAAAATGTTTAGTTAAAGCAGTGTAAGCTTATTTTTTAAACTTAGCAGGGAATTCAGTTTTGATCACAACTCATTCCTAGAGACAGATTTCTCACTGTCTAATAAGGACGATTCCCACAACACTATTGATAGCCTGTGAATCTGAGGGATGGGCAAATGTTTTGCAACATTTGAAAAATGAAACAAATTTTAACACGTTCGTTCGAATTGAATTTCGAATGTTTACATAACATTCTAACATTCGATTTTCGAATGTTCGGTTTCAAATTTTACGATTACATTCGAAAATATTTGTTTAGAAAAATCCGAATTTATATATTTGTGATAGTATTTTTCTAATGCTTTCTTTAAATGTAATATCCGAATTATGCAATATTCAAATTCAAAAAATTTGAATTTATATATTTGTAATAGTATTTCTATAATGCTTTATTTAAATGTAATATTCGAATTATGCAATATTTAATTGAAATAGAAACATTCAAATTGATATATTTGTATCTATTATGTATCAATTTACTAGATTCCCTACCACATGAACTATTGTACTTCTGAATAGTATTTGTTAAATCGAATGTTAAATTCAAAATTTCGAATGTGGACATTCAATCTAATTATAAACATTCGAATTCGAAAGTGACATTCAAAAACTGTAAAAGATTATAGAATTTTTAAGATTCGGCTTTGTAATTCGAATTTCGGTAATAACATTCGTTCTAACATTCAAATTTGGAAATTTACACATTCGCCCATCCCTAGTGAATCTACTCTAAACATAAGCACAGAAAAAAATTAGTTTGATCAGCACAGGATCAATTTTTTTTTATTTTAAAGTGCCATCTTTTAGAGGCAACAATGAAAAATTATATCTTTGATATCCTTTTAAATTTGCAGGATTCAAATGTAAAAAAGGCACAATTTGCAGATTATTGGAGACTTGGTTGTATGGTAGATTTTATTTTTTTTAATTAATTTTTAATATGTATTTTTTTGCCCAGTTACAGTACTGTAGTACATGTTGTCACTTTATACATATAAGAGAAAGAAAAAACAATAATATACACAATGGGATATTGTTTGATTTAGGAATTTTTACAAAGCCAGTGTTGTGTAGTTTTGATCATTACAGCAAATGACGAGACCCATCATGAGGTTTAGTAAAATGCGGTGAGTCTGTGGAGCATTTAAAGTGATATGAATGTTTCTTTCATTATTCAGATGGAAACATCTTTCTAATTTGCTTCTATTATACATTTTTATTTGTTATCTTTGTATCGTTTGTTGAAAAGCAGGGATGTATGCTCATGAGACTGCCCATTTCTGGAGCACTATATTGCAGAAATCCATGTAGTGCTCCTGATTCCTCCCTAGATATCTCTTCAACCCAGAATATAATGGAAACTAAGCAAATTTGTGAATAGAAGTAAATTGGAAAATTGAAAATGGTATTATTTTTGTGTTTCATGTCTCTCTTATAAAAAAACTAAATTGCAAACAATAAAAGACAGATAACATAAATATTGTAATACAGTTCTTTATACAATAGAGTTCCTCCCATAAATACATACTTTCTGGTGGAGTCGTATATAAAGCTACAAACATTTTACAAAGAGAAAAATGATATACATAATATGTTTGTGCAAGCCTTAACCTATATAGTCCATTTTCTATATTTGGTGTTCTGATTCTGCTGTTAAAACCATTTCTCAAGTGCAATACCTTATGGTGCTGTTAGACCACTTGAGTATTTGTACTGAGATTAATGTATTAGTAGATGTAACCAATCAAATAGGCAGTTGCTTATGTTAAAGACTGACACATGTGAAATAACCATTAACAGGATGAACTAATGTAAGATAGGAGAAGTAATGTGCAGACTTGGGGGTATATTTATCAAAGTGCAAGCGGACCTGATATGATGTAGCGTATCACGTCTGCTGCACATCGATAAATGCCAACAGCATACTCTGTCAGCATTTATCATTGCACCAGCAGTTCTTGTGAACGGCTGGTGCAATGCCGCCCCCTGCAGATTTGCGGCCAATCGGCTGCTAACAGGGGGTGTCAATCAACACGATCGTATTCGATTGGGTTGATTTCTGTCCACGGCCTCAGAGCAGACGGACAAGTTATTGAGCAGCTCTCTTTAGTCCGCAGCTTCATAACTTCTGTTTCCAGTGAGCCTGAAGGCACACGCGGAAACAGGGGCATCAAGCTCCATACGGAGCTTGATAAATCGGCCCCCAGGTGCACCCCAGATGTTTTGGAACTACATTTCCCATGATGCTCAGACACACTTTAGGCTGGCTGAGTATCATGGGAAATGTAGTTCTGAAGCATTTGGGGTGCCAAGGTTGCTGACTACTGGTGTAGACATTTTAGTATGCAAACCTATAGATTCTGCTTTTTCTCAAAATTATGCAAAGTTTTAATTGAAAAGGAATGAACAGCAAAATTAAACTTTCCAGATTCAGATAAAGCAGCAATTTTAAGACACTTTTAAATTCACATCTATTACATTTACTTTATTCTCTTGGTATCCTTTATTGAAAAGCAAATGTACATATGCTCAGCTGCAGCAATGCACTACAGGGAGCTAGATGATGATTGGTGGCTTCATATATTTGTCTCTTGTCATTGGCTCCCTAGATGTGTTCAGCAACTCCCAGTAGTGCATTGCTGATCTGGAGCTTACTTTAACCCATGCAAATGTATTAAACACATAATGAAACATACAGTTATATATAAGAAAGTGCCCAAACTATATGTACCTTTTTGTAGATCAAATGTCCATTTTGTTAGTTTTTTTGTTTGACAGTAGGACACATTTTATCATAGTAATGATAGAAACAAATAATCAGCATGACATCTTTCTATAGGTTACACCTGTATAATGTATTATGTAGTATTATGCATATGGTATCAGGTATCTGTAATTCTTATAGAGGTTTACTGTTCTGAAAGTTTGTTTTACATCTTTAACAAAATGTACAGGAAATAATTGTAACACTACCAGATGGGCTATATAAATTAATCATCTACGAAATCATTTATGCAAAGAAAAATCTAGTGTACAATGTCCCTTTAAGTATGTGGATTCCTCTAGTAACATGGGTACCAATGTAAGTGTTCTTTTGTTAAAGCTACTCAATACAATGTTGAAAGCTACAGAGTTGCACAGGAATTAGAAAAGTAAAATAAAAAGAATGGGTATTTATCTTATTGTCACCACCTTTCATGGGCTATAGATATTGAAAATAAAACAAGTGATTATGTATCTTATTGTCATCACCTGAGCAAACAAAAAGCTCGGTTTTTTTTCAGACAACTTATTTACCTGACACCAGAACTCTTACATAAAATATAAAATGTATAATATAATTTATAATATATATATATATACAAGCTTATTTTGCTTAATATCCCCTTAAAAAATTGGCATGTTGTCATTTGTCTTTGTAATCATTTTTTTGTTGGCTCAGTAAAACTGATTAAGTCTCTGCAATGCATATCTTTTGACTGATAGTCGAACATTAAAATTATACTGTTAAAGAATAAAACTAAATAAATACGTTAGGTTAAAGCAATCTGAGTTACATAATGGAGTAGGAAGATTACTTCAAGAGTATAAAATTATCTCCAGGCTATAATTCTTTTCTAATGTATGCTCTAAAGAGAAATTGAGCTTTAATTTTGTTGGTGTACTCTTGGGAATTCGATATACCCATTTTAGTCTTTTAATTTCTTAATCTGAGCAGTTTTACCAAGCAATTTCAGTATCATAATCTTTCTTATTTCCAGCTAAAAAACAACTTTCAGTTAAATGTAGCATTATGTTCGATGGTATCATTTTTCCAGATTGCAAAGAAATTGCTTCTTCAAAAGTTAATTGTTATAAAGCACTTCACTTCAGTAAATCTTAAAGGAACACACTTCCTGCTAATACTGTATAGATATTATTTGTCTTAGTTTTCCCCTCTCTTAAGAGTAAAGCATTTGTGTAGAAATTATCTTGTGGGTTTTCTTATCACTTATTTCAGAGTTATGAATCAGAAGTTTAGCATGTGGTTATATTGTTTTGTATTGTAAAAAAACTGCCTTTGATTATGAGCATATTTTCCTTTTTATGGTTCACTGACACTTCATGATTTCATCTTTAGGTAGACAGTGATGAAATATGTGCTAAATCATATTTGTTTTTAGGGGTAGGTTAAAACAAAATACCTGGAGCACATGAAAGAATGTTTAACACAAAACCTCAGTGTTTCCCCCACCCTCAAAGTACACATGCTAGGACTGCACTTTTTTGTCTCAGACACACAATAGTGCAGGGAAATACTTCATTACCTGTTTACAGATGCGTTAATTCACACCTATTTTAGTTGACTGGTGCGTGTCTTAATCCATTGCTAGAATGGAAAAAAAAGAAATGAGCAAATAAAACCAAATGTTTTAATACAGTGAGATTTGCTAACAATCACATTCCAGGTCAGTTATACAGGTTTTTTTAACCACTCAGTAAAGACACTGTGCCTATAACGTTTTCTTTTTACATTTTATTATGTTTAATGCAATGTTCTCCCACAGTATTACTTTGTATTGAACATTAATGTGAAATGTTTGTTATCTCCTTTAAAATTATTAATGGAACAAAACTAAAATGTAAGCATAGGTGTAAAAAAGGAGATTATATGGCCAAAGTTATGTGGATACCCGACATTACACATCTATATGAGCAGCCACTCTTCTGGAAAGCCTTCCTACAAGATTTCTGAGTATTTCTGTGGGATTTTGTATCCAATCAGCCAAAAGAGTATTTCTGATGTCAGACACTGATTTTGGATGAAAAGGTCTGGCTTGCAATTGGCGTTCCAGTCCATCCCACATTAATCCCAAATGTGTTCAATGGGTTTGAGATCAGGGCTATGTGCAGGCCATTTGAGTTCCTCCACACCAAACCCATTTATTATTCTATCAAACTGTCAGATAGTGAATTGTGATTCCTCACTCCATACAACATGTTTGCACTAGCTGCTTCAGAGTCCAGTGGCAACGTGCTTCACACTACTCCAGCTCACACTGGGCATTGCATATGTTGAAGTGAAGCTTGTGTACAGATGCTTGACCATGGAAACCTATTTAATGAAGCTCCCGAGGAACAGTTCTTCTTCCAGAGGCAGTTTAGAACTCTGTAGAGAGTGATGCAACAGATGATTGGCGACTTTTACACTTTAAATGCTTCAGCTCTCTGTATTCTCACTCCGTGAGTTTCCGTGGTCTAGTACTTCATGGCTGGCCTGTTGTTGCTCCTAGACATTTCCACTTCACAATGATAGCACTTAAAGGACCACTCAATGCAATAGAAGTGCATAATAAAAGACAATAATTTAACACTGAATTTCAAATAAGCAGTAGATTTTTTTCTGATAAATTAATTTTTTTCTCCCATTTTCCAGCCCACTGTACCATGTGACAGACATCAGCCAATCACTGACTAGTATCCATATACCCTGTGAACTTGTGCACATGCTCAGTAGGATCTTGTTTCCCAGAAAGTGTGTATATAAAAAGACTGTGCAAAATTGGTTAAAGGGATAGTAAACACCAAAAATGTTATTGTTTAAAAATATAGATAATCCCTTTATTTACCATTCCCCAGTTTTGAATAGCCAACACTGTTATAGAAATATATTTTTTACCTCTGTAATGACCTTGTATCTAAGCTTCTGCTGACTGCCTCCTTATCTCAGATCTTTTGACAGACTTGTATTTCAGGCAATTAGTGCTGACTCTTAAATAACTTCACATGCATAACCACAATGTTATCTATATGAAACAGGTGAACTAACGCCCTCTAGCTATAAAAAAAACTTTAAAATGCATTCAGATGAGAAGCGGCCTTCAAGGGCTTAGAAATTAGCATATAATCCTACCTAGGTTTAGTTTTCAACTAAAAATAACAAGAGAACAAAGTCAATTTGATTATTAAAGTAATTTAGAAAGTTTTTTTTAAAATTACATGTTCTATCTGAATCATGAAATTTAATTTGGACTTTACTATCCCTTTAATGGAAGTGAATTGGAAAGCGTCTTAGAGCATGTAGTTTTATCTGAATCATAAAAGTTTATTTTTACTTCAGTGTCCCTTTAACAGGGAATATATAGTAGGGTGGCATCCTATGACAGTGTCACATTTAAAGTGAAACTCATTGCACTGCCAATCGGCTAGATTACGAGTTTTGTGTTATGAGCAACTCCGTACTAACTTGCAAGTTATTGTCACCGCTCACCTTCCTATAGCGCTGCTATTACAGGTTTGCAAAAACCCAGCGTTAGCAGGCAAGACGTTAGTGTAGAGCAAAATTGAGCTCCATACCGCACACCAATACCAGCGCTGCGGTGAGCTGGTTTTATGTGCTCGTGCACGATTTCCCCATAGACATCAATGGGGAGACGGCTGAAAAAAAGCCTAACACCTGCAATAAAGGAGTGTAAAGCTCTGTAACGCAGCCCCATTGATTCCTATGGGAAAAGAAAAAGTTATGTTTACACCTAACACCCTAACATAAACCCCAAGTCTAAACACCCCTAATCTGCCACCCCGACATCGCCGACACCTACATTACACTTATTAACCCCTAATCTGTCACCCCCAATATCGCCGCCACCTACCTACATTTATTAACTCCTAATCTGCCGCCTCCAATGTCGCTGCCACTATAATAAAGTTATAAAACCCTAAGTCTAACCCTAACACCCTCTACTTTAATATAATTAAAATAAATCTAATTAAACATTTCTATCATTAACTAAATAATTCCAATTTAAAACTAAATACTTACCTGTAAAATAAACCCTAAGCTAGCTACAATATAACTAATAGTTACATTGTAGCTAGCTTAAGTTTTATTTTTATTTTACAGGCAAGTTTGTATTTTTGTTTTAACTAGGTATAATAGTTATTAAATAGTTATTAACCTAATCTAATAGCCCTATCAAAATAAAAAAGCCCCCCCAAAATAAAAAAAAACCTTAGCCTACAATAAACTACCAATAACCCTTAAAAGGGCCTTTTGAGGGGCATTGCTCCAAAGAAATCAGCTCTTTTACCTGTAAAAAAAAAATACAAACAACCCCCCAAAAGTAAAACCCACCACCCACACAACCAAACCCTTCAAATAAAATCCGCTCCCCATTTTCTGTGCCCAAAACCCCTAATCTAAAAATAAAACCCACCCAATAAACCCTTAAAAAAACCTAACACTAACCCCCGAAGATCCACTTACAGTTTTTGAAGACCCGACATCCATCCTCAACGAAGCGGCAGAAGTCAGTCTTCATCCAAACGGGCCGAAGTCTTCATCCAAGTCGGCAGAAGTCTTCATCCAGACGGCATCTTCTATCTTCATCCATCCGGCGCGGAGCGGCTCTATCTTCAAGACATCCATCGTGGAGCATCCTCTTCTTTCCACAGCCAATGAAGAATAAAGGTTCCTTTAAGTGACGTCATCCAAGATGGCGTCTCTTGAATTCCAATTGGCTGATAGAATTTTAGAGTTTTATGCTACAGATTTGTAGCGAAAAACCAATAACTACTGACTTTCAGTTTACGTTATGGATCTTGTAGTTTTAGGCTGTACCGCTCACTTTTTGGCCTCCCAGGCAAACTCGTAATACCAGTGCTGTGGAAGTCCCATTGAAAAAGACTTTTTGAAAGCTGCGGTAGTTACGTTGCGTTACGGCCAAAAAAGTGTGCGGTATAGCTAAACCTGCAAGACTCGTAATACCAGCGCTAGTGAAAAAGAGCCTTAACGCTGCTTTTTCACTCATACCGCAAAACTCGTAATCTAGCCGAATGTTTGTCAATGAAGATTTCATAGCTGTGTAATGGATTTTATGCACCTGTTTATAATGGGCGTGACTGAAATACCAGAACTCAATAATTAGTAGGGGTGTTCACATACTTTAGGCCATATAGTGTAATTTGTCATGTACAAAAAAATAAGAACATCTGCTAAATAAAAAAAAATGTTAACTCTGCTTTACAATTGGATGCCTAGCTTCTCCATATATTTTAAAGCTATGTAAATTTTGACATTAAACTGGTAGAATGAATGTTCCCCTTAACATTCATTCTGCTATTCAAATGCTTCTATAGAAAGAATGTTAGCATGTGAATATCAAAAACAACATTCAAATATTTAATATTGTTTCCAATAGAGTTACATTGGAACAACATTCAAATGTTAATATACAAATATTTAATAACAAGATTGAAATGTTTTTTTCACAAAAATGAATATCGAATTGCCAGAAAATATTTTTAAAATTTATTTAAAAAAAAAAAATGCATCCAACGATAGGTATTTTTTTTTTTATCATATATGCCAAAACTTTTGCTGATCCCTACAAAATACCAAAGGTTATTTTCTATGCCATTTCAAACATTTTAACAGCATTTTCTTCCAATGGAATTCTATATTAATTACTATTTTTTGTAAATAAATGATTGATTTATAACTAATATGTGTAATTAAAATGGTAGACATGTAGTTTATCTTTAATGTAAAAAATATTTGTAATCTAAACTTGGATCATATATTTTATTTTAATTTATTTTACTTTATGGCAGGCTAAGCAAACTACAGGAGAGAAAATCTGAGATTTTCATATTTTGCAAGCATTGAACATTGAATCTGAAGATTTTGTTATTTGTAGTTCTATATAATTGCATAATTTAGATCTCCTAGGGTTAGGATCCTTAAAGGGGCATTATATTGTAAAATTGTTTTTCCCTTAAAGGGACACTGAACCCAATGTTTTTCTTTCATGATTCAGATAGAGTATGACACTTAAAGCAACTTTCTAATTTACTCCTATTATCAATTTTTCTTCCTTCTCTTGCTATCTTTATTTTAAAAGCAGGGATGTTAATCTTAGCAGCCAGCCCATTTTAGGTTCAGCACCATGGATAGCGCTTGCTTATTGGAGGCTTACATTTACTCACCTATAAGCAAGCATAACCCAGGTTCTCAACTAAAAATGGGCCGGCTCCTATACATCACATTCCTGCTTTTTAAATAAAGATAGCAAGAGAACGGAGAAAAATTGATAATAAGAGTAAATTAGAAAGTTGCTTAAAATTGCATGCTCTAACTGAATCATGAAAGACAAAATGTGGGTTTAGTGTCCCTTTAATAAGTTCCCAATGACTTGTTATACCAGCAGCAGAGTATAAAATGTGTGAGAAATTGCTTATTTAGGTTAATTTTGTGTATGAAATAGATGCTTTTTGACACCATAACCCATCAAAATGGGTTGAGCTTGCATGGGAATCTCCCTATGTTATCACTTTCTGTGTGCACACATGCTTCCTTAGCTTATATCTTTTTGTATACCAAAGCCCAATACTTACTTAGAACAATTGGAAATTAACATTTTATTACTCGTCTCACCTACCATCTTGCCTACCTCCCAATGGGAGTGTAATTTTTTCTGCTGGCTACATTTACACAGCTTTGTTATAGCCTATACTTAAAGAGACACGAGACCCCAAATTTTTCTTTCATGATTCAGACAGAGCATGCAATTTTAAAAGATTTTCCAATTTACTTCTATGATCAAATTTGCTTTGTTCTCATGTAATTCTTTGTTAAAGAGATTTCTACATAGGTAGCGTGCACGTGTCTTGAACACTACATGACAGGAAATAGTGCTCCCACGTAGTGCTCTTGCTAATGTATAATCTTGAAAAACTGCTGCCATATACCTTTATGATTTTCAACAAAGGATACTGAGAAAACGAAGAAAATTGATAGTAGAAGTATATCGTAAAGTTGTTTAAAACTGCATGCTTTGTTTAAATCATGAAAGAAAAAATGTGGGTTTTATATCCTTTTAAATATAGAATCTTTCAGTATAGGTAAGGATACCACAGGCTAAATCAGCTATTTCAAATGCCGAAATAAAGGTATAGGAGCTATTTGTAAATAATTTAATAGAATCCAGTAGGTAAAATAGATAATTGAGAACAAATGAAAGGGAAGAAAAAATCCTTCCTTTCAAAGGACTAGAAGGGTCAAAACTGAAGTGTGCATGGATGCATTTCCATTTTAAATAGAAGCATTTTTGCAATATACTTTCATCAGCAAAAATGCTTCTAGCAAAACGTATTACTGTTTCAGTTGTATATGCACATATGCTGCTTGTGACTAGAGAGGATCAGGATTCAAACACCCTTCCTGTTCAGAGGGCTGAAGGTTTGTGTTTGCACCAATGAAGGCTTATTTTGTGTCATACAAGACACTGCTGACTCTCTGTATTGTGTGTATACTGGTGCATGGGGCACTAACAGCATATGTGCGTATTCCACTGATAAGCAATAACAGCTTTTACTAGAAGCTTTTTACCTGATGGAAGTATATTGCAAAATGATTATATTTAAAATTTAAATTCATCAGTGCACATTTCAATTGGACCTTTCTACACCTTTAAGTTAAATAATTATTCAGTCATTTTGATTTATGAACTTGTGTAGTTTTTTTGTTAGAATTGATCAAAAACATTGTTGATAATGGGAAAACTAGATGAGCCTATTAGTTCTCCTATCTACTAATAGTTTATAAGGAATACATTATGCGCTTTAAAATCCAGCAAAGAAAATTAGAATATGATATTATTTTCATAGTATTGCTTTTAAAAAATAAAAAAAATACTAATAATAATAATTGGATTGATAATCAAGTCCACCTGTGCTAATTTGTGATCCCCCAAGGATATTTGATGACTGTCCAAATAATAAACCAAATCTGACAAACAAGGACTTTTTTATTTAGTCTGGAAGCATGAAATTATTTTTACATTAACTATAAAGGAGCCCTGAGACATATTTGTTTTATTCTCTAGGTGTATAAGATATATATACAGTTGAGGAATTAGAAATACAGTACGGTGCTATAAAACAGTCACATTAATAATTTACCTTCCAGTTCGATCGTTTACACCCAGTTCTTTTTTGTTTTCATGATGGGGTATTATTCCACAGTACTATAACATTAAGTCGCAGACTCGCAGGGCTGCCATCAGTGGGTGAAAGGGGTGACTGGAGTCAGGGGCCCAAAAACCAGGCCGAGTTATTGACAGTTGCTGTGACTCAGAAGCACATTTTTTTCAGAACACATTTTTTTTTAACATTAAGGCAGAGTGCTGTAAAACATGGCAGGGGGCCCAGGCCCCAAAGTTAAACTAACAAAGGTGCTATATAGCTTCCAAAGCAGAGCGCTACTATAGAATGCAGGGTGCCCTGGGTGCACTAACATAGCCATATTCCGGTAGTGCCTCAGCCTCCTGTGACCATTATTGAGACATGTGCTAGTAGTGCAGAGGGCCTGGGCCACGCTATTGTAGGAATAACTGCAGGGGCGAATTTATAAACTTAGAGTGTTAGAATCTCCCCCAGCAGCTCATCTTTTCAGCAATGTAACATTGTGGTTAGGCTGATCGGTCAGGTGTGAGAAATGTGAGTCCCAGACATTTCTGAAGTTATGTCCCCTGCTTCCCAGATATGTGCTGTTCCGTTAACTTCTGAAAGTAATTTTAATAATCCCTCTTCTGTCTCCTGGTTTAAAATGCAGGAGGTCACAAATCAGGGCAGCTTTGTGCCTTGGCAATGCTGCTTCTGTCAGCATCAAACCATGTACTTTTTTTTCTGCCAGTCTGCTACTTTGCTTTAAAGGGACAGTCTACACCAGGATTTTTATTGTTTTAAAAGATAGATAACCCCTGTATTACCTATTCCCTTTTGCATAACCAACACAGTTATATTAATACATGTTTTACCTCTGTGATTACCTTCTATCTAAACCTATGCAAACTGCCCCCTTATATCAGTTATTTTGACAGCCTTGCACTTTAGTGCGTGAGCACAGTGTTATCTATATGGCACACATGAACTAACACCCTCTAGTGGTGAAAAACTGTAAAAATGCATTTAGATAAGGGGCAGCCATAAAGGTAAAAGAACTTAGAATATGAACCTCCTAAGTTTAGCTTTCAACTAAGAATACCAAAAGACAAAATTGGTGATAAAAGTAAATTGAAAAGTAGTTTAAAACTGCATGCCCTATTTGAATCATGAAAGTTTATTTTGGACTAGACTTTCCCTTTAAATAAATGAGTAAGCTCACAAAATATTTAAAAAAATATTAACCAATCATATACCGACATAGTCATATACCGACCCCCTGGCTCCTCAACTCAATTTCTAGATCACTTGGCTGCCTGGCTACCTTATTTCCTTTCCTCAGACAACCCTGCCCTCATTCTTGACAACTTCAACATCCCTCTTGGCAATCCCACTGCCTCCTCTGCAAAATAACTTCTGCAACTCACTTCCTCTTTCGGTTTGTCGCAATGGCCTGATTCTCCCACTCACAAAGACGGTCACTCTCTTGACCTGATCTTTAGCTATCGATGCACTCTCTCAAACTTCACAAACTCCCCCTTTCCTCTTCTGACCACCATCTCCTTACTTGCAACATTTCATCCCTCCCTACAACTCTCCCTCCTTCTACTCCTCACACCAAACTTCACAGAAGCATTATGTCATTAGATCAGCAACAGCTTGCTAATTACCTCAAACCTCCCCTCTCATCCTTCTCCTCCTTTTCCTGCCATGAACAATCTAACTGCCACTATAATTCCACCCTTACATCTCGGCCCTCTTACCATAGCTCGGAAATCCCACACTCAACCTCAGCCCTGACATACTCCCTCGGACACGGTACCTACGCAGATGTCCCCATACTGCTGAGCGGCACTGGAGAAAATCTCGGAGTACAGCTGATTTTCTTCATTACAAATTCATCTTGAACTCCTACTATTCTGCCCTTAATCTCCATAAGCAACACTACTTCTCTACTCTTATCTCTAATCTTTCTTCAAACCCAAAACGTCTGTTCTCCACTTTCAATACTCTCCTCCACCCTCCCCCACCTCCTAATACAACTTCTCTGTCAGCTCAAGACTTTGCCAGCCACTTTAATAACAAAATCGACTCCATCAGAAATTAAATCAGCTCTCAACATAATTCCATTCTCTCACTGCTTCAAATGCTCCCAATCAACCACAACCTACATAACCTTAAACTTAGCTCATTCTCCAATGTTACTGAGGAAGAGGTTTCGGCACTTATTCTGAGCTCTCACCTCACTACCTGTCCCCTTGACCCTATCCCCTCACAGCTACTCCCCTCCCTCTCGGCTACCCTTACCCCTATACTAACACACATTTTCAACCTCTCCCTCAGCACTGGTATATTTCCCTCATCGCTGAAACATGCACTGGTAACACCTATCCTTCAAAAAAAACTTCCTTTGATCCTACCTCCTCATCCAACTACCACCCTATTTCCCTCCTCCCTCTTGCCTCAAAGCTTCTCGAAAAACTGGTATATGAATGCCTATCCCATTTCCTTATGTTAAACTACCTTCTTGACCCACTGCAATCTGGATTTCATCCCCATGACTCCACAGAGACAGCAATTGTTAAGGTTATCAACGACCTACTTACAGCAAAATCAAAAGGCCACTTCTCTCTGCTTATTCTCCTTGATCTGTACGCAGCCTTTGACACTGTTGACCACCCTCTTTTGCTCCAAACTCTCCAATCCTTCGGCATCTGTGACACAGCCCTCTCGTGGCTCTCTTTCTACCTGTCAAACCGTACCTTTAGTGTAGCCTTCTCTGGGGCCTCCTCTGCCCCGTCACCACTTTCTGTCAGAGTACCGCAAGGCTCTGTCCTCTGTCCCCTTCTCTTCTCAATCTACACGTCATCACTAGGTTCCCTAATAAAGTCCCATGGTTTCCAATATCATTCGTATGCCGACGACACCCAAATCTACTTCTCTGCACCAGACCTATCTCCTTCCTTGCTAACCTGTGTCACTAACTGTCTTTCTCACATCTCTTTAATCTCTCCAAAGCTGAGCTCCTCATTTTTCCCCCTTTTTCCTAAATCTCCACCCCAATCTCTCTATAACTGTCGACAACTCCATCATTACCCCTACCCCGCATGCCCGATGTCTCGGGGTCACATTTGACTCAGATCTTTCTTTCACTCCTCACATTCAGTCATATCATGTTGGGGATATAAATATATCCATAATATGATCTTCATTTTTAGAGTAGTCAAAGTTTTAGTGTTTTTTTTTTTTAAAATCTGAGACATGCAATATTATTTTGTATATAGCTAAGGGCAGAGAAGTGTTTGACCCATAATCAGTGGTGCTGCTGAGTATAATATTAAAAGCTTTGGGTTAGATGATTGGTATTTCCTCTAAAAAAAAATAAAGACATTTTGCTAGCTATATGCCAATTTGAGACTTCAATGTGTGTATGTATAAGTGTGTCTGAATTTGTATTTAAAATTTTTGTTTTAAAATTAAACTTTCATGGTTCATATAGAACATACAATTTTAGATAACTTTCCAATTTACTTACATTATCAAATTACCTAGGTATGCTTTTCAACAAAAGATACCAAAGAACAAAGTCTGGAGCAGAAATACACTACTGGGAGCTAGCTGGTGATTGATCACTATACACATATGCCCATTGCCATTAACTTACCAGATGTCTTCAACTAACTCCCTATAGTGTGTTGATGCTCAGGCGCTAACTTTAACTATGCGTTTAACCAGTTTGCAGTTATATACAAGTGTACAATAATAAAATGATTCAAAGCATTAGGGTAGCAAGGGCAGGAATCCCTTAAGATAAGGTGCAAGAGAAAATAAGTTATTGGGCTGAGCGGAGTGGTCAGGTGCTACAGTTGCCTGTGGTAATTATTGTAAAATTCTTTAAACTAAAAATAAGGGGAAATAAATAATAATTTTACCTTTGACTCAAATAAAAGTTCACCTACAGTTCTAAACCTATATTAAAATAAATATACAAACTATTATTTGATTTTTTTATTTAATATATTATCGTCTGTGGTACAAAATTATATTCAATTTACCATACATGTTCTTTTTTTCTAAGAAACAGATAAAATATACTACCTGAGATGTCTTCTTCAGCGCTGAAGTTTAAAAATATCCTTAATTATTGCATTGCAAAAGGTCAACAGATAATTGCACTGTTGTGTAAAAGTCAATGAGACTGTTAAGCTGTTTATAATTTTCATGAGAACTAATTGTAAATGTCCCTTTAAACACATGTATACTTATTGCATGAACACTCTCCATCACAATGAGGGTGCTACAAATTATTTAAATTGGTACTAAATACCCTGAATTAAACACAGGGAAAATAGGAAATGGTTGCAATTTGTTAGCTTCAATTATCTCATAAAGGTTTATCATAGGTTTCTCGCTTAAATTGTTGTGAATAAGAAAATTATTTTTTACAGCTTTTCATGTTTAACAAATTTAAGTGTATGAAAAGAAAGGTATTTGTCAGGTTGTAAACTGAACTGAAAAAAAAAAAATCTGTTATACACTTGTATCCTTCACACAATGTATCTCTCATTCATCTTATCCTTATCATTAGCAGGCTGCATTTAGTTATAGAGCGGGATATTAACTAGGGCAATACTTTTGATACACATGTGAATACATCAGCATTGTAGTGACATTTAGACACCAGAAAGAAAAATCATATTAGTGCTATCTGAACAAGTGATGGGGCAATTTTAAATTATGTTAACTATTAAGCCATCTTCATAACATGCATCTTGGCTTTAAAATCAATATTGCAATGTTGGCTACTCTGCCTTATTTTAGTAATCAATAAATAAACAATTCCTATGAGTACATTTTGTCACCGCCACTGATTACTAATGTTAGCTATTGTCATGATCCCTCCTGCAGAACACACCAAATGGTGTGTTTGGGTCACCTGACTGCAAGAAAGGTCTCTGTATGATCGGAGTCTCAAAAATTGCAAAACCTCTAAATCTTCCATTCCATAAAAAAGATATATATATAATCTAACACACAAAATCAACATAGTAACTTTAAAAAGCAGTTACATTTTAATGAGCAATATTAGGGTTGGTCTCAAATGGCTTTTAGTACTATTTTAAGAATAAATGGGAAAATGCAGAATCAAAAATATTGATCATAATGTATAAAATATATCTAAATAGTTTTCTTTAAAAAATGTGTTGCACAGCTTTTGCTAAGCTACACTCCTTCTCATAATAATTTATAATTTATTGTCCTCAATAATTTTTTCAATAACAAATGACATAAGACAAGTTTTCTTCTCAAATAATTCTATATGCAACCATGATTTTTTTATTGTTGAGAAAAACACAAATGCTATGAAACTACCATATTATAACAGTTGTTATAACAGTCACTTGCGCTATTTATTTTCTTATACAAAGGGTATATTTTCTAACTGCTGATAATAACATCATTACCCCAACCCTGCATGCCCGATGTACTGGGGTCACACTTGATTCTGATCTCTTTCACTCCCCACATCCAGTCTTTGGCAAAATTCCTGCCGCCTCCACCTTAAAAACATCTTCAAAATTCACCACTTCCTCGCACAAGACACAACTAAGATTTTAATCCACTCTCTCATCATTTCCCGCCTTGACTATTGCAACTCCATCCTCTCTAGTCTCCCTAGCTGCCATGTATCTCCCTTAAAATCCATAATAAATGCCTGTGCCAGGCTAATCTTCTTTACACGTCGTTCCTCATCTGCTGCACCTCTCTGCCAGTCCCTTCACTGGCTACCTCTAACCTCCAGAATAAAACATAAAAGCCTAACTCTAAAATTTAAAGCTCTCAATAATGCTCCACCCTATATCTCCAACCTAGTCTCCAGATACTCTCCCTCCCGTCCCCTTCACTCTGCTCATGACCTCCTTCTTTTCTCCTCTCTTGTTACCTCCTCACATTCCCATCTACAAGACTTCTCCAGACTGTCCACTATTTTGTGGAACTCTCTGCCTCGCTCTACACAACTCTCCTCTAGTTTTCAAACTTTCAAGTGCTCCCTAAAGACTCTACTGTTCAGGGATGCATATAATATACACTAACATTTTCCTATCTTAGTTCCTTCCCTCCTTTAGCTATCCCTTTGAACCCCCTTAGCATGTAAGCCTACGAGCCTAGCTGCTTTGTAGATCACCTTCATGAGAGATGATTTACAACAGTGAAACTCTTGGCAAGGCCCTCTATCCCTTTGTCTCCTATAATTGTCACCTTGCATTTTAGACCCATGTCTTTAGCGCTGCGGAATCTGTTAGCGCTCTATAAATAACTGATAATAATAATTATTTATTGTATGTGGTTCATACATTGTTGAGGAAACAGGAAAACAGAATTAGTAAAACATACATTGTAGCAGAATTCAAGAATATATAAAATTATATAAAACATATACATAAACGTATTTAAAGGAACACTAAAATAAAAATTAAACTTTTATAATTCAGTGAGCTCATGCAATTTTAAACAACTTTCCAAATTATTTCCATGATCAATTTGTTTTCTGTCTTTTATATCCACACTTTCCGAGGCACCAGCTCCTACTGAGCATGTGCAAAAGTTCATAGTGTAAATATATGTCTATAATTGGCTGATGGCCACATGATACAGTGGGCAGGAAAATGGAAGCAATCTTTGAAATTAAAGGGATGCTAAACCCAAACATTTTCTTTCATGATTCAGATAGAGCATGCAATTTTAATAAACTTTCTAATTTACTCCTATTAATATATTTTCTTTGTTCTTTTTATATCTTTATTTAAAAAAACAGAAATGTAAGGTTAGGAGCCGGCCCACTTTTGGTTCAGAACCTGGGTAGCGCTTGCTGATTGGTGTCTATATTTGAATCATGAAAGAAAAAATGGGGGTTTAGTATCATTTTAAGTAAGTGCTATTGAATTGTCTTTTTATTGTATTTTTATGGATTAGGCAAATGTACTGTATTTAATAGTCTTTTACAGTTGTCCATGTGTTACATATAATTTGGCAGACCTGATGGGCTTATTAGTTTGTATGTTACAGTAAAATCTGAAACCTGCATTTTCGGTTTTACAGTGTAGTGTTTATAAGGATAGCAAATTATAAAATATTTCTATATGTGCAAAAAAGGTAGAATAGATCACACCAATCAGTGCGATCTAAAAGTCTAGGACAAACAGCACCTATAAGACAATATTGTATAAAAGTGAGACAAGATACAATCTATCAAAAATAATCAAATACATTTATTAATCTAAATATATAAACATATGCAGATAAAAACATACATACAAGTCAGGGATCCCCATAAGAAATACAGTACACGGATATGGCCACAAAAGGTAACTAAAGTGGTGCACCACTAATGTTCAAATTAGCAAGGATGTCCAAAGCTGCTTGGAAGTGATAGACAAAGCAATAGGCATATACGCATGAGTGTTAGCAGGCTCAGCAAAGCAGTCAATGCTAGTAAAGTTCTCTAATTATTGCTGGAAAGCGCAATCAGGGATAGGCAAGGTGTCCGTACACGGACATTGGTGTCCGTGACTAGCCCTTGCAGTGTCCACCACAACCTTAGTATATCTTTTCTTTCTGATTAAATAATAGGAATTAAAAAAAAATGTGTAGTGTGAATAAAGTTAGTGGCTTGTCAAGAGACTGCTAGCGATATTGGGTGATAACATTCCACAACTCTGATGCGTCTCTCTTATCCCTGCAAGGTATAGACCATGTTCCTCGGTGGAGAAGAGGTGGCAATAGACAAAATAAACTTAATTTAAGAGAGGTATATTGGATATTTACTCTAAATACGTCTATGCCCCATGGTCTAAACCTAAGGAGGGATATAGATTTATGTGTCTAGGGAACTGTACATATATAAAAAATTATTTCTCTATTGACCTGATGAACTTTCTATAGTACTATCTGTTTGGATTGAATTAGAATTTTAGTTATGATCTATAAATTTTGCTATTTCATGAATCAAATCTTTTTTAACATTATAACATTCTATAAATTATTACATAATTGCAATTCTAACTACTATGAAATGTTTATCAACTTGTATGTTTTCCTGTTACTATGTAGGGATGAGTGCTTTTACATTTAAACAAGTTATACACACTGCATGAGGGAGATAACTATTTCTAAATATTTAAATATCAATATATGAGATGTATCTTTAAATATATTCACAGCTGTAGCCTATTTAAGCGGAAGGCAGCTGCTGCTCCTTTAAGCAGTGAACAAGTGCTTGGTAAGCACGAAACATGTCTGCTGCTTCTCTCCCTTTTTGTTGTGTTCTTAATCTGGTCAGTTTGTGCTGTTGTATTGACGGACTGAACCACACGCTGTTTTTACATAACTCAAATAAAGATTGGATATATTTTACATTTGCCGGCTCCTGGGACATTATTTTGCTCTTTGGATTACCTATTTCTTGGCGTATGGGACGGATGCGCTGTGGTCCCTTTGCCGGCTTCTGTGGCTTGACGTCATCCCCACTCTCCTGTGTGCCGTAACCCGGAAGTACTGCCTTATGCGGTGAGGGAGGAAAGAGCGCACTGCTGGATTGACTGTTTGTTTGCTTCCTCGTTTCCGTCCGGATAGCAGTTGCTGCCTCTCTGAAGAAAAGGAACCCTCACTAAGAAATGGCTACAGTACTTACCGAGGATTGATAGGCTGAAGATGAGGTGGGTGAGTATTGGTCTTATTGTCTTCGATCAAGTATAACAGCATTTCAGCATATTACACATTTACTGTACAGCACTTTTAAACACTGACCGGATTATACACTTTGAAGCAGTATACACGCTTAACTCATTTACTATCATGGATAACAGTGAAGAGGAATCTTATGTGCTAACTAACTTTGAAGAGACTGTCACACAATATAATATTGAGGATGAAGTGGTTTATACCATCGATACCCTATTTTATGAAATTGATGCTTTAAGGAAAAAAGATTTAAAATTGGAGTTAGACATTAAGACTTTCCTCATATACAAAAATAACAAACATATCCCTAGAGGACTACGCATCAGGAAGTTCCCCTCCTTTAGAGTAATTGATAATGATTTCATGATGAAATGGAACATTATATTGGACACATGCTCATTTGCTTTAATAGATCTACTAATAAAACACAAACAGAAACAAAGAGTGGATCTTCTAATTGAAATTAAGGACTTACAAGATAAACTAAAAACAGTCCAAAAAGACCCTGACTTCAAAATGTATGATAAACAGTTTGAAAAAAATATGCAAACATTTCGTCAGGAACTTTGGGAGTATAAGTCCAGGAAAATTTTAAGGGATAAACATGACTATGATCACCATTTTGTGTATAGATGGGACTCAAATGAGGGGGGTGACCCTAAAAAGAGAAGGAGGTGGTACAAAAACAAGAGAAACAAATCTAAAAAACAAGTCAGTTTTTCTGATAATGACACTGAGTATGAAATAGAGTCCTCTGATGGGGAGAATTACATTGAGGAAACTATCCCCACAGTTTTACAAATTCCACAAGAAATGCCATCCACCAGTGCCTCAAAAAACGAACAGCGAGAGACTGTGCCAGCAGTAAAAAAGAAAACATACATAGAGGCAAAAGGGGGAAAGGCAAAAAAACAAACTGTAAACAAGGTGGGGGAAGGGAGAACAGAAGAGACCCCAAAGAAACAACAGACTCCCTATCAAACGAGAGCAGGGAATCGGAAGAAGAAATATGCTTAGGAGAAAATAATGTTCTGAATTTGTCTAGTACGCAACTAACTACATTAGATCAAAAAGTATTGTCCAAAGGTTTGAATTTTGTGCCCTCTCAGCATTTCAACTTGTTTAACACCATTGTGGATATTAACAAATTTGTGCGCAAACTAATGTTGCGCAAACATTTTGGTAATGCTGAGGGGCCACAGGATGAAACCAGTAATGTGATAAGTAATACATCAGAGGGACTTGTCAATCATGATAATCTGACATTCACTGACATTTGTTGTGTCACTGATTTACAGGAACTTTTAGATGAAGATACAATTGACACTGAAGGTTTGATTACTGAAAAAAATGTTAACTTAAGTAAATTCAAGAAAAAAAGTGAATTTTATCCTGTTCATTCCAGATCTAATGCTGTAGAGATCTTTCAGAAAGTAGTTGAAGACAAACTCAGGGCATTAAACAGTATACCCAAACAGAGTAAAAAGAACCTGTCCTTTAAGGAAAGAGCAGCGCTAGACAAACTAAATCAGAATGAGTCTATCATCATAAGGCCCTCCGACAAGGGAGGAAATGTAGTGGTTTTAGACAGGGTTAACTATTTAAAAGAAGCCAATAGACAGCTACAAGACAGGGAAGTTTATATAAAATTAAAAGACAACCCCACTATTAAATTCAAAAAAGAATTGGTTGAATTAATTTCATATGCTAGATGTAACAATATCATCAATGAGACCATTAAAGAAAGCTTAGTCCCTGAACATCCAGTTATCCCAATCTACCACTATTTGCCTAAAATCCATAAGGACATTACCAACCCTCCTGGGCGTCCTATAATAGCCGGCATTAATTCTTTAAACGAACCCCTCTCAGATTTGATTGACAGTTTTCTTCAACCAATTGTTAAGGAATTACCTAGTTTCATACAGGATACCACCTCTCTAATTTTAAAACTTGAAAATGTGGAATGGAAATCTAATTACAGATTCTTGGTGCTGGATGTGACATCCCTATACACCTCAATTACACATGTCAAAGGCTTACATGCGATAGATTACTTCTTAAACAACAAAAGTAACTTCAACCCTGCCACTAAACAGTTTCTGTTAAACTCCATTGAATACCTTCAGACTCACAATTTCTTTATGTTCGATGGGGGTTTCTATCTCAAGGGACGTGGAACTGCTATGGGGGCGAAATTTGCCCCCTGCTATGCCAATCTCTTTATGGGATGGTGGGAGCTTTTCCACGTGTTTGGAGATAGGAACCCCTATCAACATAATATTGTGTTTTTTGCCAGATATATTGATGATCTGATACTGATTTTGGACTGTGCGGATAGCACAGTAGATGATTTTTGTACTTACCTTAATAACAATGACCATAACATTAAATTGGTGGGTGAACATAGTCATGACAGAATTAACTTTTTGGATATTACCATCATTGGAGTAATAGAGACTGACTATACAGAAAGGCCACAGCAGGAAATACTATCCTTGAATTCAAGTCCTGTCACCCTAGACATACGCTACAAGGGATCCCCAAAGGCCAATATATTAGGGCCAAAAGAAACTGTACAAATGAAAGTAATTACCAAAAACAAGCAGACATTATCACTCAGAGATTGAGAGAAAGAGGTTATAATGAAACTATTTTAGACAAAGCCCGCAAAGAGGTAGATATTATACCAAGGACCACACTTTTGCAATACAAAAATAAAAATAAAAGACATATGGAGATAGGTAAACCAAAGTTTATTACTACTTACAGCCTTGAATATAATAAAATCTGTGAAATAATAAAGGAATCCCTACCAATTTTACATACTGACCCAATCCTTAAAGGGATTGTAAGTGAAGGCTGCCAGTTCATCTCCAAGAGAGGAAAAACCCTGGGTAACTATGTTTCACCATCTGATCTACCGAGATTAACACAGAATTGCTGGCTTAAACAAAAAAAGGGTTTTTTTAAATGTAGACACAGGATATGTAAAACATGTGAATCTGTAAATGAAGGTGAATTTTTCACCTCTTCCAGTACTGGTAAAGTGCATCAAATCAAGTTTTACATAACATGTGCTACTACACATGTCATTTACCTTTTGACATGCAGAGGCTGTTCAAAACAGTACGTGGGGAGGTCTAAAAGACCCCTGAAAGAACGATTCCTTGAACATGTGCGTTCTATAGAGGATCCGGATTCTGACACCCCCATTGCAAGACATTTTAAAACATTCCACAACTCTGATGCGTCTCTCTTATCCCTGCAAGGTATAGACCATGTTCCACGGTGGAGAAGAGGTGGCAATAGACAAAATAAACTTAATTTAAGAGAGGTATATTGGATATTTACTCTAAATACGTCTATGCCCCATGGTCTAAACCTAAGGAGGGATATAGATTTATGTGTCTAGGGAACTGTACATATATAAAAAATTATTTCTCTATTGACCTGATGAACTTTCTATAGTACTATCTGTTTGGATTGAATTAGAATTTTAGTTATAATCTATAAATTTTGCTATTTCATGAATCAAATCTTTTTAACATTATAACATTCTATAAATTATTACATAATTGCAATTCTAACTACTATGAAATGTTTATCAACTTGTATGTTTTCCTGTTACTATGTAGGGATGAGTGCTTTTACATTTAAACAAGTTATACACACTGCATGAGGGAGATAACTATTTCTAAATATTTAAATATCAATATATGAGATGTATCTTTAAATATATTCACAGCTGTAGCCTATTTAAGCGGAAGGCAGCTGCTGCTCCTTTAAGCAGTGAACAAGTGCTTGGTAAGCACGAAACATGTCTGCTGCATGAGGAGCGCAGCTTCTCTCCCTTTTTGTTGTGTTCTTAATCTGGTCAGTTTGTGCTGTTGTATTGACGGACTGAACCACACGCTGTTTTTACATAACTCAAATAAAGATTGGATATATTTTTACGTTTGCTGGCTCCTGGGACATTATTTTGCTCTATGGAATTAATAAAGCCTGAGTGAAATACTGGATGTGTATCTGCATCTGTATAATAACACCCAGCTCTATACAAAGACACAGTAGTGACACTGGCACATGCGTATAGCCAGACAAGGGCAGGTTATAGGGTCAGTGGTATCTGCATCAGTATAATAACACCCAGCACTATATAATGACACAGTAGTGACACTGGCTCATGGGTATTGCCAGAGGAGGGCTGGTTATAGGATCAGCGGTATCTGCACCAGTATAATAACACCAAGCACTATAAAATAATGTTTTTAATTTCAAATGTACCTTGGTGTCCTTCACTAAGGTCTGTACTTTGGAAAATGTCCGCCACAGCCTTTGTCTGTGCCTATCCCTGAGCGTAATGCACAAAGCAGACAAAAATCAGCATGAAGCAAAGTACGTCCACAAGCAGTTGTTGAATCTTCAGACAACCTGACATATCCTAACAAAGACACAGTAAGTAACCCTCTGCGTGCGGTACAGTTAAAGCATATGTACTTCATTCATTCATTCCACATATCAAAAGGTGCTGCACTTTCAGATTGTAAACAGAACGCATCCAGCGTTTACTCCGGTGAACCAGACAGATGAATACTTATCCACGTGCAGTATGTCACCAACTAGGAATGTTCCACAGGCCACAGAGGGTAAATGAGGTAGAGAGGGGATTTCCCTGGCAGGTAGAGGTAGTGCAGCACCTTTTGATATGTGGAATGAATGAATGAATGAAGTACATATGCTTTAACTGTACCACACGCAGAGGGTTACTAACTGTGACTTTGCTAGGATATGTCAGGTTGTCTGAAGATTCAACAACTGCTTGTGGTGGACGTACTTTGCTTCATGCTGATTTTTGTCTGCTTTGTGCATTACACTTTCCACCACTTTAGTTACCTTTTGTGGCCATATCCGTGTACTGTATTTCTTATGGGGATCCCTGACTTGTATGCGTGTTTTTATCTGCATATGTTTATATATTTAGATTAATAAATGTATTTGATTATTTTTGATAGATTGTTTATATCTTGTCTCACGTTTATACAATATTGTCTTATAGGTACTGTTTGTCCTAGACTTTTAGATCGCACTGATTGGTGTGATCTACTCTACCTTTTTTGCACATATAGAAATTTTCCTTCTAGGTTGCAGTATAAGACTGATGCTATTAATTCATGTGAAGTGAGCATTACATCCCTGTTTCTTTCATGTAATTAGCAAGAGTCCATGAGCTAGTGACGTATGGGATATACATTCCTACCAGGAGGGGCAAAGTTTCCCAAACCTCAAAATGCCTATAAATATACCCCTCACCACACCCACAAATCAGTTTTACAAACTTTGCCTCCTGTGGAGGTGGTGAAGTAAGTTTGTGCTAGATTCTACGTTGATATGCGCTCTGCAACAGGTTGGAGCCCGGTTTTCCTCTCAGCGTGCAGTGAATGTCAGAGGGATGTGAAGAGAGTATTGCCTATTTGAATTCAATGATCTCCTTCTACGGGGTCTATTTCATAGGTTCTCTGTTATCGGTCGTAGAGATTCATCTCTTACCTCCCTTTTCAGATCGACGATATACTCTTATATATACCATTACCTCTACTGATTCTCGTTTCAGTACTGGTTTGGCTTTCTACTACATGTATATGAGTGTCCTGGGGTAAGTAAGTCTTATTTTCTGTGACACTCTAAGCTATGGTTGGGCACTTTTATATAAAGTTCTAAATATATGTGTTTAAACATTTATTTGCCTTGATTCAGGATGTTCAACGTTCCTTATTTCAGACAGTCAGTTTCATATTTGGGATAATGCATATGAATAAATCATTTTTTCTTACCTTAAAATTTGACTTTTTTCCTGTGGGCTGTTAGGCTTGCGGGGGCTGAAAATGCTTAATTTTATTGCGTTATTCTTGGCGCGGACTTTCTTGGCGCAAAAATTTTCTTGTCATTTCCGGCGTCATACGTGTTGCCGGAAGTTGCATCATTTTTTTGACGTTTTTTGCGCCAAAAAATGTCGGCGTTACCGGATGTGGCGCCATTTTTGGCGCCAAAAGCATTTAGGCGCCAAATAATGTGGGCGGCTTTTTTGGCGCTAAAAAATTTGAGCGTCATTGTTGTCTCCACAATATTTAAGTGTCATTATTTATTGCTTCTGGTTGCTAGAAACTTGTTCATTGTCATTTTTTTCCCATTCCTGAAACTGTCATTTAAGGAATTTGATCTTTTTTGCTTTATATGTTGTTTTTTCTATTACATATTGCAAGATGTCTCAGATTGACCCTGAATCAGAAGCCACTTCTGGAAAAAACGCTTAACTGAGTTTCAGTTCTACCAAAGCTAAGTTCATTTATTTTAAATGTTATAAATGTTTATCTTTAGCTATGGTTTGTAATAAGTTATTATGATATACTTTTACATGCAGAATCCATTAGTGTTTATGCTTTATATATTTCCATTCTTACATCTTATGTACAAGAAATATTTAGAAGATTTATAAGAAATATTTTTCTGATTCTATTTTAAAGGCTTTGTCTGACTTTGTGCCTTCTAATAAAATTTTTAGGTCTTTTTCACTTCTTTTTTAATTATTGAAGTTTCAAATGACCAACAACATACTGATTTATCCTTCTCTGATGATGTTTTTTCTCTTTCAGAAATTTTCTTCATCAGATATTGACACTAACAAATCTACTTTTTTATTATTTTTCTATTATTAAAGTACATTTGTTCTTTGTTGAAAAGGTGTTGATTATTTTGGATATTAAGGTAACTAGTTCTTTAAGACTAGCTGACACTATTTCTGCCTATTTATTTCTTCTGTGTTTTCAGAGGTTTTCTTTCCAATTCCCCATTCTAGGGAATGGAATAGGATGAGAATTTTCTTTTATTCCTTCTTCAAAGGTTTTAAACTATATTCTTTGCCAGCAGTTAAATTCAATTTGGAGGGTTCTCCAATTTATTGGGGCTATCTCTACTTCTACTAATTATGCTATTGTTTCTATAGCAAAATAGTATTTATTTTCCTTTAGATAGTTGTATCTTATTTATGGAAAATTATTTAGTTTCAGGTACTTTTCTTGGTCCTCTGATTTATTTGGATGTTGCAATTGCTTCATTTTTTCTGTTTACTTTAAGATATAAACTTTATTTTGGGTGTGGATTATTTTCAGCGGAATTGGCTGTCTTTATTTTATCCCTCCCTCTCTAGTGACTCTTGCGTGGAAGAGCCACATCTTGGGTATTCATTATCCCATACGTCACTAGTTCATGGACTCTTGCTAATTACATGAAAGAAAACATAATTTATGTAAGAACTTACCTGATAAATTCATTTCTTTCATATTAGCAAGAGTCCATGAGGCCCACCCTTTTTTGTGGTGGTTATGATTTTTTTGTATAAAGCACAATTATTCCAATTCCTTATTTTTTATGCTTTCGCACTTTTGTCTTATCACCACACTTCTTGGCTATGCGTTAAACTGATTTGTGGGTGTGGTGAGGGGTGTATTTATAGGCATTTTGAGGTTTGGGAAACTTTGCCCCTCTTGGTAGGAATGTATATCCCATACGTCACTAGCTCATGGAGTCTTGCTAATATGAAAGAAATGAATTTATCAGGTAAGTTCTTACATAAATTATGTTTTTATTTGTTCTATAAATTATAAAATACACTAAATTATTTAATCTAAAAGAGGGCATTTTAAAAATGTTCCACTTGCTTTACACCTCTTTAATTTCACGAATACTTTTCAATGAGATAATCCAAAAGAGGAATTCCAGTGCAGCAGAAAACACTTTTCTAGCAGATTTTTGGTCTTAATAACTTATCCACTTTGGCCTCTTGGATAGCCATTTTTGGACATTTCCGATAGTGTTTTATGTTTGTATGGGTTTGCTTACATGTTAAGGTTTTTAGACAAGGGTCAGTCCATCTCAAGTGGTCCAATATTTGTAAAATTGGTTGCTTGTCCATTTTTAATTTTCCTTATTTTTTTGAGTGATTACTTCTATTTGTTCGTATTACAAAACCACCGTTTTTTTAAATTTATTTTACTTGATTTAACCACAGCATCCATCTTTGTGTCATGTCACACAACAAATTTTAGTTATACAGATCTTTATGGAATCCTCAATATCTCAGTTTAGGATGGTCCTATCTCCTTGTAACAAAAACTAGATCACATTATGAGGTACGTGTTCATATATAAACATTTTGCACATTCTTCATCCTTAGAACTTAAGTCCTAATGTAATGATGAAAATTTCTGAAAGTTCCACTTTTAGAGTCAATTTATAATGGGAAGGTTTTGAGTCTCAGTCCTAATTTTTTTAGGGGGTATTTAGGTAAGTATAGTGTGCATGCAGAACATTTCAGGTTTGAGACTTCTCTTTTATTTATTTTTTTTATGGGGCAAGAATGTGCAATTTTGTAACATTTCCCCTCACTTTCAGGTTGATTATTTCTGATGGGGGACTGAAATGTTCAGAGATATAAGTCCTCTATGGTTGCATTCTGCCGTAAAAAATTGAGTTTGAGATGCCACTGGTTACAGAGCTAGAGCTAGTAGAAATCTGGGTAAAAGCCTACTTTATTCATGCATTTTGATAAATGACTATGGGCTAGATTTATTAAGCAGCGAATGCTGCTTTATCTGCCCGATGTAAGCAGAGGTCATAAGACCGCTGCTCCTTAACTTGGCCGCCATCTTTTAGGTGATATGATCCGGATGTTTGACACCCCCTGCTAGTGGCCAAATGGCCACAAATGTGCAGGGGGCAGAATTGCACAAGCATTTTCACAGCGTATGCTGTCAGCATTTAGCGATGCCGTGCAGACATGATTCCCTACAGAGAATCATGTCCGCCCAGTATATGATAAATTGACCCCTATATGTAATATAAGCATATAAATAAATAATAAAAAAAAGAACAGTATAAGTGTAAAAATGATGTTGCTACCCAAGGTGTTTATCTACAAAAAATGCAAAAAATCATTAACGATTATGGGCTTGATTTCGAGTGGCATGGTATTTTTCAGCTTTTTGTGTGCAACGGTATAGTGTGCATATTACGAGTTGAAAGTAAATGCGTTCACTTGAGTGCAATTAAGTTTAACACATGTCGGGTTAGCACGACTTCAGAACTCTTGGTTTGCAATTTAGGACTAACGTGGTTGGGTTGGAGCACATGAAGAATTGCTATCTTCAATGTGTGTTAATGAAATATTAATTTTAAAGTATTAAAATTAATAAAAAATATTTAAATTTATTATAAATACTTTTTTTGCAGTATGTATAATAATTTTAAATATTTTTTTTACAAATATTTAATATTTCAGTAACTAGCATTGAAGATAGCAGTTTTTCATGTGTGCTTAACCGACCATATTAGTCCTAAGTTGTAAACCTCAATGCGCGTTATGCATATTTTACATTCCTATGTTATATAAAATATATATCTGCCTATATATCTTTAGAAATAGATATACCGTATATAGGTATATATATATATATATATATATATATATATATATATATATATATATATATAGATATATATATATATATATATATATATATATATATATATATATATATATATATATATAGAAATATGTGATGCGAATTCGAACAGGATTACCAAAGCTGCAAAGGTTTGATACAACTGATAGCCTCAATCTCCTTACGCTATTTCTGTACTGACGATCGTGGATTACATCTGATAAAGAAAAGAAGAGGAACCTTTCCTTTTTTTTTCGAGTATTTTTTTTCTTCACCTGGATCATGGATTATATGTGATGAAGACTTCAGGGTGAGGGAGAGAGAGAAGGAAGTGTACCGTACCATACCCAGGCAGCATGGAAGCAGGATCACTGACCGATTGGAATGAATACTTATTGAATACATGTGCAGCACTTACCTCATATGATTGAGGTGAAATCTTGTAAGTAGGACATCAACATGGTAATACCTTTTTGAGTACGCTAGTCACCACTTTCATTGAATTCAGAGTCGCTTTTTTTGCGGACTAACTTTGTAGTTCTAACCATATTAGTGTTTCCAACATCCACTTTTTATTTTTCATCACAATCATTTCTGTTTATAAATTGAAACACATTTGGGATTGATTTATTGAGCATATCCTTTTTAAAATTTATATTTGTGTACTTTTTAACTTTTTTTTTAGTATATGTATTAACTGTGCTTTTTATGTTCTGCTGGACACCTTTTTTATTGTTTCTAATTGTTTCTAACTAAGTGCAATTTTAGTAACTTTTATGTAGTAACACTTTGTGAATATACCAACTGAGTTTTTCAGATATAGATATTATTTTATTTTTGCTTTATTTTTTGAGCTTTTAGGCTGGTATCTTCTAAATGATCCTTTTCTGCTTCTTTTCCCATCCTCTATACTCACATATAGAAATATGTATTTGCAATAAATAGTACATTGTTCTGTTTGTGAACACCACTGACGGGTTAGTGTGCGAGTATAGGTATAAGTTGTTTTTTTCAGTTAGTGCTCTCATTCTATGGGGTGAATACGTTAATGGACTCAATATTTTTGTCGAGTTTCGCTCACGTGCAAACTTCTTACGTTCAACCTAACCCAAGCGCTACCTGATGCAAGCAATAAGCCTCCCTCTAACAATGCTAACGTGCCAGGTGGAGAACTAAAGAGTGCTCCACTTATATTCAACCAGTTGTGTGACTAGCACTACTGATTGGATAAGCAGAAGTCTCCGCTCCAGCAGGACAGTGCTCTGCATGTCTGAAAGGATTAGCGCATGTAATTTTAAGCCCCAATGCTACATTCAGAAAGTCTAGTGATGATGATTTAGAGTTGGCATCACATTGTAAACCTTTGGCCTTTTCTTTCTAAATCATTTTAATATTTATATTCAGAAAATATTTGAAAGAAAGTTGCACTGGCACATGAAATAAACAGCATTTGATGTGATCATGAAACAAGGAGGATAACTTATCCATTAATTGTTAGATTATTCTAAGGATCTTTAACAACCAAGAGGTAAAGATACCATTCATTAGTATTGTGGATGCTTTGATATCTCCTCTATTTGATCCTTTATGAAATTATCTATTTGAGGTTTCACTGGGAGGAAACGGGCCAGTGTAAAGCAGCAGTTTGCTTTGTGAAACATCATTGGGAAATATATGCTTTAATGCTTTTGGAAGGTTCAAATGGACATTAAACTGCTGGGCTCAGTTACCCTAGAATGGTTACTACTCACTATGTTATTGCATTTCATCCTGTTCCTGCAGCTCTTTTCAAATCCATTCTCCTGTTTTAATAGCTTAAAGGTGCTGCCATCTTGAATCTCAGGTATTCTCACAGATCAGTCATATTGTCCCCTTTTTTACAGCTGTATAATGTGCTTCAGGTTAGGGTGCATGATATAAAGCAGGAGCTGTGCATTTTTGCTGTGGTTTCATTGCTCTATATTATTGTTGAGAGCTGTTTTTAAATATATTTTGTGTAACTGTAAAAGTGTGTTAAAAATGCAAAAACGTAAAGCTCATATAATGTATCATGCACATTAACCTGAAGTACATTATACATCTGAAAAAAAAAAGTGAATAATATTACTCATCTGTGAATGTGCACAGCTTCTGTCACAGGCTGTGAGAGTATCTGAGCTCCAAGATGGCAGCCCCCCGTACAAATAGGTGGAGCTTCAGTATCTGGCACCTTTAAGCTATTAAAACAGGAGAATGGATTTGAAAAGAGATACAGGAGCAGGATGAAATGCAACAACTCAGTGAGTAGTAACCATTCTAGGGTAGTTGTGCCCAGCAGTTTAATGTTCTTTTAAACCATTTGTTTTTTTGTGAAGTCAATACTATATGATACAGGAACACATTTAGATTTCAATACCAAATTAATATTCAGATGTTGACTATAACGATTAAAAAGTTGGAATGCGGGGGGGGGGGGGGGCGTGGCTAGGCAGTGGCCATGGCTGGTCGCAAATTATGAAGATCCCAGTCCTTTTTTACTAATCTGCTGATTATCATAGTCGATCCGCTCCATCCTATCCCATATACGTGAGTTATATTTCTATCAGCTGTTTCTGATTTGAATGCTATAGACATTATTCTTATTCGGGAACTGATCTAGCCCGCTGCGGCCTACAAACCTATTCTCAGCACCCCCCTCAGAGCAGTTTTGGATCTGCTACGAATATACAACTATCAAGCTAGATTACTGTGTTATGCAATGTAGAATTGGAGGATATACAGTTGTGAATGTTAACGCTCTTTAAGACCCTAGAGACTAAGATGGATGATGAATTCGCCGAACTCTCTGCATTCTGTCGCTCTATGGGCAGCAGCAACACTAGAACACATAAAGATCAGGAGCATAAAGCTGACAGGGGAGCAGCACAAGACCTACTGCAGAGAATGGACACAGGGTTACTAGAGCCGACAACAGAGGTCCGCTACAAGACTTCAGAGTCCCTCCATCACGCTAACAATATAACCTCTGTGGAACTTCTACAGCCCGCAACACCCACCTAGGAGGCCTTGGGTTTTGACTACCACCTGGAGTGAAGCGGACGATCATCCGAAAGGGAGTCAGAAAGTGGCGACTTTAACTTTAGCGACCGAGAGCACCGCAAAACATTTTCTTACTTCTGAAAGGGCTGAAGGATCCATGAGTACAGTAAGCTTTGTGACCGTAAGTGCCACAACCTCTATCATAGCTAACGGACTAGTGCTTTTATACACAGCATCTCACCGGTCCTGGTACACAGCCCTACTTCAATCCCTAGCTGACAGCAAATCCCATGTGTGGAAGACAAAGCCACTTCTATCCACTAGAGTGTTTTCTTTTCTGTCGTACCAAAATTGGTATTGGATGAGCTTCTCCTAATTTGAGCCTAGAAGGTCGGGAGCTATCCATCATTCTATAGCCGGCTAAACTTTGGTTACAGGTGTTCATGACTAGCAGAATAAGATATGGGACTTCTAAATATACGTATTTTGACCCTAACATTGTTAAGCACATCATATTATCCCCCTCCTATTGGCGTGCTATTCATGATGGCCAAAGGTTTGATTTCAGCACACTAAGAGGAGGTTATATACTGTTAATTTGGACACATAGTATTGAAAAACCTAGCCTCCACTTTGTTCAGCAGGCATCGTATGTCATATGGTATTTGAAGCAACAAATGATCTAGATAACTCATATACTAAGCTTTATTGTTGAATGCTGATATCCATCTTGAGTCCACTGTATAACGTTGATCTATGTTTTATATATTCCCAAATGCACATATTACTATAAGTCTGCTATAATCCCATGCAGTGCTTATGTAGAACTCTACCTCATCTTTTATATTCCTCATCCGCACACGCCTCACCTCAGTCAATTTTATCCTCCATTCTACAGCTTAGCTGATCATAGAGAGATTGACCACTATAACTCCACATAATAATCAACAAACTATACAAGTAATTATTTAACAGTTTGCTACATTTGTACTTGACTTAATATGATCCATAACCACTATGCCAGAGGTAATTCAACACTGCTATAGATCCAAGAGTAAATTTTACTTCTCTATTTACTACTTTGCTAAGCCCAATAGTTACTATATAGTATACATGCTCTCATTTTAGAGTTAAACTTACTACTTTTCCTAAGCTCAAGAGTTACTATATAGTATACACGCTCTCATTTTAAAGTTAAACTTATGTCTATAACACTTTTCCCATTTTGGTATGTCATCTAAGAATGGTGTAGGCTGACCTACATGAAGCCACTAGGTGGCTGGTCATCCTTCCATGCAGAAGTGGAGACTATATCATCATTATTGACACCCCAGTGAATCAGCCACATATGAGCACTCTTTATACCAGGTTGAATATGGAATTGTGAAACACTGCACATTTAACCATAGTTATTTATATTTTTCCTGCACACTTAGCTAATTCTCACCCTGTTATACATTTTATGTGATCTAAAATAGTCAAATATTATGTCCTATTGAGCTGACCATGTACTTTAGGTAGGAATCTATAAGTATAATTGGACATGTTTGTTAATATACCCAGTTGATTCCAAGGCTGTCCCTGTTTGGTACATAACTTGACGAGCTATGTGGCTATAACTTTTATATATAGCAAAATCAACCAAGACTAAAATTAACACCATTGGTATTAGCCAGGACTGTGCCCAGCTCGTATGGGGTACAATTAGATAGAATAAGGTCCAATTTAGCACCACAAGCTCCTATAGCATTATATCTGTGTCATAGTACTTAAAATTGCGTGTACAACATAAATAGCAACCAACTTCACTTCTATTAGCTCATAGACTTTGTTAACTGCTCCATATATATAATTTTGTATAAAAGTGTGCACAAGATGCCTTGACCAGACTCATTTTTATTTTAGTATACCCCTATTGGGCCTTTCAATTCGGTAGGCGACCCATAGCTGAGAGATTACGCAAATCCATAGCATCTCTCCCCTCCACGCAATAGGCCAGTTTGCTTTGCTTTATCATAATATCCTCCAGATTATGTACTAAATTCAGTTCCACCCATTAGAAATGTCATTTACAATATCAGTTGCTAATTTGTATTAATTATACAGGTCCAAAAGAGACCACCCCAAATGCTAATTTTCCTCGAGTTTTTATAAGCTTTATTAGGTCCAAAAGTGACCGTATGTGTCAAGCGAGGAAACTGTTGAAGAAAATGTTTAAAACAGAGGTTCAAGATCTCTACCTTCTATAACATTTCAACGTGTATCATTAACTATTGTTAAAATGAAACTTTTGTCATTTTTCTTGTTTTATGGTAACACATATATGTTGTACTTTTCGCAAAACCTCAATAAAAAAAAACTATTAAATATTTTTTTTTTTAAAAAGTTGGAATGCAGTATTAATCACAATAGTTCCTAAGTATTGAAGTATGAAAAGTATTGAGGGTAGCCCATCTTTATTAGTTATGGAAGTATACCATATAAAATCAGAAACATACACATTAGATGCTACCAAAAATAATGGTTGCAGAGAATAGAAGCTCTTCTTCTATGTCAGAAATGTCACTACAATATCATGAAACCATTCAGGGGCATCATATAAAGTGCTGGAGGGCCACTTGTGGTCCTCTGAATCTTAAGTCAAACAACCTCGATATGGAAAAATGGCAATAAAAACATTTTTAAAAGGGTAACATATTGAAAGGACCTTTGAGGTATTTGTAATAGCAAACAAAAAATAATTATGAGGACATATAGTTGATGCTTAATGTGCCATAAAACAGGTTGAGATCTGTGCATATCATAAAAGGGTTAATTAAGTAAAAAAAATAGTTTGCATAAAAAAATTGTTTAAAAATTGCTCGCAAGTATTTTAAAATAATTTTCAAAAATAAGCAAAATTGCTTACAAAGCCATGCTGTCTGGATTAGTGTGATCCACCCCCTCTTATCAGTGTTTAGCATCAGGCACACAGGCATTGTATTTCAACTGAGTTCACAGCAGCTTATTTGCTTCTCGGCATGCTCCAGCAGATAATGAGTGTTAAAGTCTTGCATTCTACCAAAACAAAGGTGAATATAGATGCAGCCATAAAAGGAAATGTGGGGGGGGGGGGGGGGGGGGGTTAGAGCTGTACAATTCAGAAACTTAAAAGAAAGGGTTAATGGCGAGGCACTGCAGTATAAATTTGCAGGTAAAGTAATTAAAGTACATATTATATTTTTTTCTCTATCCCAACTTGTTTTATGTCCCTTTAAGTCATTGCATCTAGGTTACTAAATTCTGTTTTTTTTGTGTATTAGAAAGGCATTTTTGTTTTTTCAATTCCCTTTTTATTTTAAATAATGAAGGAATGAAGTATAAAAAAAATACATTAAAACAACATTTAGCCATATAAAACATGGAAGGTCAGCTGGTAACACGAGGGCCACCTGCAGCCCTTTGTGCAAGTTTTTGTGGCTCCTGGAAAAAATAGAACTAAGAATGTCAGCTTTGGTGTGGATACAACTCAAAGAGCCCTCAGGAAGGGAGAACAGCAAACACAGGGTACCCTGCACCCTAATCAAAATCTTTGTCACTAGACATTATTAGGAAATGTTTTGTTTGTTTATTTCCCATACATTTAAATGTGAACCCTAAGGCTTATAAAATATTGTTAGCAAGTTAGCCATCACTGATAGAAAACAATTAAACTGCTTTAGATATCATCACATCTGGTAGTTTCCATATAACAATAACAGCCATAGACTTTATTCAGACCTTCAGTTGCATTGTTACTAGTGTAGTCATCTTGCTGAGTAGTCTTTTGTGATTTCCTATCAGTGGGAATAGTACAAATGTCAGATCAATGAACATAAACAAATCTTTAAAGACTTGTATTTTCTTAAAAGCCATCTGGAGGTTGTAAGTGCAAAATATTAATTACATAATATTTAGTAACATGGAAAAATACAAGTTAAGTGTTGTAGTTCCCCATCTTTATTACTATTCTGAAATAATACATCTTTGGGAAACGTTGCTACTTTTTTGCTTTTATTTTTTTTAATTAAAGTTTTTTTATTTTTTTTATTAAATATACCTACTCCAGTCAGATACCTACTCTAGTCAGATGACCAGGCAGAAGTTTAGTAATTTTCCATGAAATATGTGTGTTTTTTAAAAACAATATTGCCATAGAAGTATTTTGCTGATAAATGTACAGATGTTATGTTGCAAGATTTGTTTTAATACAGCCTGAGATAAAATGTTGTGTATTTCTTGTTTCTGTCTTTGTAGGAAGGCCCCAAAGAAATAACAGCATGTCAGCACAGTTGGGAATGGCTGTGTGCTTTGCTACTTCTAAGTGCAAGGCCTTTAAGTCTTATTAGATTTAGACAGGTTGATATTGTTGCATTGTGCTTCTGTCTTGATCAGTTGATAAGAGCTAGCTCCGAGATCACTCACAACCGTATCCAATTTTCTTCCTGACGCAGGTTCATTGCTGGGTCAGTACACTTTTTATTGAGGAGAGAATGAAAGGGCATGCTGCTAGACCACAGGTAATAGGCAGCATTTTGTATACAGGTGAGCAAGCTTTCAGACCTATATAATTAGGGGCTAAGACTCCTCTGGTAATTCAGCCAATAAAGGTGTTTAATGATGGTATGAACGGTTAGATGTGGTGATTAATTAGCCTGGGCATTTTGGTCTTGCTAGTGTGCATACTGTATAACATACTGGAAATCAGCTGGTAGGCATGCAGTCTTGTAAAGGGCTCTCTGCTCTGACACTGGTTATATATCATTGCAGCTGTGCCCTTTGATTACTGGGAGGGCTTGCCGAGTGATTAATAGCCAGGATCAATGTTTCTGCCCAGCACGTGACATTTGGTCACAGAGCAACCATATACTTATTCCCCTTTGGTACAACGCTTAGGAGAAATGAAGGATGATACCTGCCAATTTATAGCCGAGGAGCTTCTATTTTATGAAATAAGTCAACTTTGACTGTAGAAAATTATTCCCAATTGAAATAATTAGTGCAGCATTAAACACAATTAGACCCAAAACTCTGGGAGCATGCTAGCTGAATCCTAGCCAGATGACAGATGGTTAAGTTGTGTTGTTTGGCTGCATAAAAAGAAATAAGTGGGATATAAATATATATATATACTGTATGTGTGTATATATACTGTATGTGTATATATATACTGTATGTGTATATATATACTGTATGTGTGTATAAATATATATATATACACACACACATTAGTTAGACATGGACATACAATTTTAATGCAGTTTATCTAATTACAGGGGGAAAATGGATAATAGATTACTGAGATAAGCCACTATATATGTGACATTAATTGGACTATGAGATAGTATTACTTTGGGGAAATATGTTTTTTAAAAACAAAATGTTTTGAATCATAACATTAAAAATATAAATATGGATTTAATGTTTTGGCCTTAATGCTTATTTATTGCAGAACACAATACTCAATATAATAAAATAAACTGTACAATATTTTTAAATTGCTACTGAGGTAAAACTAGATAAATAAACCAATTTAGTAGTCTAAAAGTAAATTAATTATATGGCATGACATTAAGGCAGCAATCTGTTCTGCTTCTTTTCAGGACAGAATATGACTGCTGGCAATGTCATGTGGGAAATTTTATGAATGGTAGACTTTCTGTTATTGTGGTATCTATTCATTGAATTTGTTGGAACTTTAAACAAGAATGTTTCTAGCTATCAATGAATATTTACAATTACAAAATTAAATATTTATGCATTAATATGAAGTTATATATTGGCATTAAGTATTTATTATTTATTTATCTCTATCTATCTATATATCATTCTTTTATATTTTTATTTTTATTTTTTATATGGAATTCTTAGATTTTTTAATATAATATTATCCATTGCAGATTCATTCAAATGTGGTTTGGAATGACAATGGATGCTATGTAGCAATACAACAGCAGACCATGACAAGAAAAAAAAAATGATTAAATGCAAATTTTACTGTAATTTGGTAGATCCTTTAATTATTAAATGAATGCCCATTTCTCCCTATGTATTTAAAGGGACAGTCTACACCAGAATTGTTGTTGTTTTAAAAGATAGATAATCCTTTTTTTACCCATTCCCCAGTTTTGCATAACCAACACAGATATATATTTATATATTTTTTACCCCTGTGATTATCTTGTATCTGAGTCTCTGCAGACTGCCCATCTTTCAGTTCTTTTGACAGACTTGCAGTTTAGCCAATCAGTGATAGCTCCCAGGTAACTTCACGTGCATGAGCACAGTGTTATCTATATGAAATTCATGAACTAACACCCTCTAGTGGTGAAAAACCTGTTAAAATGCATTCTTAAGAGGCAGCCTTCAAGGTCTAAGAAATTAGCATATGAACCTCCTAGGTAAAGCTTTCAACTAAGAATACCAAGAGAACAAAGCAAAATTGGTAATAAAAGTAAATTGGAAAATTGTTTAAAATTGCATGCTCTATCTGAATCATGAAAGTTTATTTTGGACTAGACTGTCCCTTTAACTTTTAACATATGAATGTGCCAATCCCTGTTCATCTCCTGACCATTGACTACAAGGAACATGTCTTGTTTAATAATAAAATGCACATATATATTACACCATTTTTTTTTATTAATTTAATACGTTTTTATTGAGGTTATTAGAAAAACATTCTTAAAGAGACATGTTACAGGAATATTTGCAAACATATTAACTTGCTTACAATATGATATTGCAAAAGAATAAACAAACATGTTACAGTCACATGTAGTTGGATTTTTAAAAAAAAAAAAAACCAATAAGTAAAGTCACGGTGGATGTACATAACAAGCTAAACTGAAACCTCATTTTTTATGTTTTAAATCTCTCTTATATTGCAATGAGTCACTCTTGGACCCATAAGATCTAAAATAGTATCTAGAGTGAATAGAGTGATATATATGGTCACTCTTGAGTCTTGACCTATGTTAGCTTAGAATAAATTATGTAGTGTCTAGAAAGCACCTTAATATCTCACTTGAACCTAACTGCTGAAAAAAGTATAGAGGGTATGAACAATATGGCGCACACTGAATATTATAACATTAATTAGTACAAAACAAAGGTAACATAAATATAAGTGATCACAACATTTGAAAATATATTAGCTTATGATAAAGACACTATATAAAATCATATCATAATAATTAAGGAGCTAATATGCTATGTTATAAACACCCTATAAATATTGATACCATCACAATTACGTTACATAGAGGATGTGAGCAATATGGCATACTAAAGATATATATTGGCATTGTAAGGCATACATGAGCTACATTATTTATACTAGCAATAAGTAGAAGATCATAACTTGGTAAATGTTACTTAATAATAAAGAACCACCTTTTGAATATATAATGGACACTCTTGGGTCGCTTCCGATGTAATAAAGTATTAGGGGGATAGTAGGGACTTATGAACAGTATATGATCTTCAAATGCCGTACTTCAAGATAGTTATCTATATCTAATAGGCAGTGTTCAAGCAAAATATGCAGATGAGTGAGCCCAAATGGTTCAAAATGGAGAAACAACTATATATTATCTAGATGAGTTGTGATGTTTGGCAACATATAAGTATATAATAACATGCACTTATCTGTTAAGTTTGATTGGATTGTATGATACCTAGATGAGCACTAGATGATGTGGTACAATCAGCAACTATGGGAGATGATATAATTATGTATTGATGTGAGCTTAGGTATTAGAATATGTAGTGGGAGTTCCCTTCACCCCTCAGTTGCGTATATGTCTTTAGCTTATCTCTAAATAGTGTATATGAATTCCTATAAGAGGGAGTTATGGGTGAATACCCTGCAGGGAGCCATTAGGAGTGATGTCAAAGCAGTTAGGCATAATAAAAATCTATTTCCCAACTTGCAGGGTAAGCAAATAGTGCTCTAATAACCTCTGATAAGGGTTCCAATATAGTTAACTTACATAGAGGAATATAGCTAAACATCCTATATAGTAGATATATGTATTCTTATAAGGGGGAGCTACGGGTGAAATCTCTACAGAGAGTTATTAGGAGTGGTGTTAGAGCAGTTAGACAGAATAAGAATCAATATTCCAACTTGTATAACTAAACAGGGTAAGTAACAATTGCTCTGGCAACCTCTAGTTAGGGCTCCAATATAGTTAGTTGACATAGAGGAATGTAACTAAACATCCTATTTAGTGCACAAATGCATTCTTATAAAAGGGAGCTATATGTGAATTCACTACAGCCTCTGTAGGGAGCAATTTGTAATAGTCTTAGAGCAGTTAGACATAATAGTAATCTATATGCCAACTAGTATAACTAAGCAGGTTAAACAAAGATTGCTTTGGTAACCCCTAGTTAGGGTTCAAACATAGTTAACATGCATAGAAGAATTTAGCTAAACATGCTAAGGAACTAAAAACTCACATAAAAGAGCGTAACAGGATACTACAGTGCTTGACAGAAATTAAAAAAATAAAAAAACAGGGGAAAAAACAAACTCCAAACTGGTAATGTTTATACCGTCTTGCACCTACACTTATTTGCTGTTTTAGAACAATTAGGCATATCAGCTCACTTTAACTGTCATAGCGTAAACACACAAACTTTAAGTGCAATTGTATATATAAAATAGTATCCATTATAGGTTTGTATTGGCAATGGGATGCTTAGGTAATCAGACAAACACAATCAGAGTCCTCATTAAAAGTTCCCACGAGATGAGATAGTTTGCACAGTAGTATGAGAATGGAGCACAGGTGACTACTTTTATTTTATACATATCTATACATGCATAAGGACAACTGAGTAAACCAAGAAGCAGCTAGTAATACTAATAGGGCTGCTAATATGGTTTTAAATGCCTGCTGATACATGTTCTGAAGGTAGACTGACATCAGCCACGTTAGAAATTAGTTTACCCTACTCCGGTCTTTGTCCATGCTGGTGGTAATAGAGAGAATGTAATGGAAGTTGCACACTTTTTAGTAGCATGGGGTTTTGTAGGATACCCTGCTAGAACACAAACTTTGTCCAAATACCCTGTAGGGATCTCCAGCCCCTGACAAGCTTCAGACTCGCGGTAATGAGGAAGGCAAATCTTGGTATGCCATCTTCCCATGTAGGCAACGTCTCCGTTGTGTATAGAGGCCTGCAGCACTTGAAATTATTCACTGGTGTCCAGATTGACTCCGTAAAAGGAGTTTGTGTTTCTGAGGTGGGGTTATCTGCGCGTCCACCCTTCTCTTATAGATAGACTGTCTGCGAGGGGCTATGTTTTGAAGATTGCTTGAGATCTGCTTGTAGTGATGTCCGCATGGCTCCTAAGCTCCTCTGCAGGTCACGGTAATGCTGGGATGTTAACGATTGGACTTTCTGTTCCCAAGTAGCAACCGCTTCCATGATAGTTTCCATTTGTCACAGAAGAAATTGTCCCAAATTGAGTGCAGAATAGGTAGTGAGAGAGGATATAAAAAGCAATAGGGAAATAGAAATACATAGAGAAAAACAGAAAAGATGTAAAGCAAAGAGAAAAAAAGGAGATATGGACAGGAGGGAGAGAACAAATATAAAAGTACTCTAGTATAAATATGCTGCAGTATAAAGTGGACTGACTATTGACAAGTCATAAAAAAACGTTCTTACATTATATGTAACTAGGCGTTAAGCCTGCACAGAGGGCAGTCTATTTAAAAAAAAAAAAAAAAAAAAAAAAAAAAACTACAAACCTCAAAGCTAAAATGATACAAAATAAAAAAAATTAAATTACAGAAAAAAATGTCAGGGTGCCAGCAATCAGACTGAGACAAGAAGTGCAAAAATAATCACACCTTTATTAATAACAAAAATAATAAAAAGTCCACAAGTCAAATTATAAGCCAGGAGTCAAAACCAGAGCTGGTAGTCAGACGAGCCGAGCCAGGAGCTAAAGCGAGTAGTCAGACGAGCCGGAATCAGGAACAAGGAGAACAGCAAATTCAGGAACAAGCCAGGGATCAGGAACCAGAAGAGACGTCAGACTAGCCAGGTAATACACAGGAACTCACAAACAGGTCTGAGACAACGCAAGGGCAAAGCATACTGAACAGAGGACCTTTAAATATTAAGTGATGACATCACAATTCTGAGACTGCAACCTGTCTCACACGGATGATATACACCAGTCTGGCCATACAAGGGCGTGCAGGAAATGAGCAGCATCACACACTCCGAACCAGATTCAGCAAGAAAGGTGAGTAAAATGGCTGCCAGCAGCACATGGCAAACAAAGCAGAGAAAAAACCCTGACAGTACCCTCCCCTCAACGACCCCTCCCCTGTGGGAGGACAAAAGGCTTATTGGGGAAACGGGGATGGAAGACACGGAGGAGGGGGGAGCATGAACATCAGAGGAGGGAACCCATGAACGCTCCTCTGGACCGTAACCCCTCCAGTGAACTAAATACTGTACACTACCCCTGGACATACAAGAGTCAATAATGCTGCTGACCTCATATTCTTCATGGTTGTCAACAAATATAGGATGGGGACGAGGCAACACAGTGGTAAACTGATTACAAACCAATGGTTTCAAGAGGGAGACATGAGAAACATTGGATATGCGCATTGCAGGAGGAAGGTCAAGAGCGTAGGCCACAGGATTGACCCGTCGGAGTATCCGAAAAGGACCAACATAACGGGGAGCCAGTTTATTGGAAGACACATGAAGGTTCAAGTTGCGGGAGGACAGCCAAACCCTCTCAACTGCCTGGCATGGGCAGACACCTACGATCAGACTGGAACTTTTGCAACTTCATAGAACGATGAAGGCAATCCTGAATCTGCACCCACATGGAACGGAGTTGCTGGAGATGCTCCTCCAAAGCCGGAATTATTGGGCAACAAGGATGATTGAAACCAATAATTCGTCAGGAACAGAGATAACTGGGAGGAAGCATTAATAGCACTATTATGAGCGAACTCTGCCCAAGGTAACAGTTCAGACCAATTATTGTGGTGATCTGAGACATAGCAATGGAGGAACTGTTCCAGAGCTTGATTAGACCATTCCACAGCCCCATTGGATTGAGGGTGATATGCCGAGGAGAAGGAAAGCTTGATCCCCATTTGAGCACAAAAGGAACACCAAAATCTGGAGACAAACTGGCTACCCGGGTCCGAGACCATCTCCTTGGGTAACTCATGTAAACAGAAGACCTCCCGGGAAAAAATTGAGACAAGCACCTGAGCAGTAGGCAACTTCTTCAAGGGAATGCAATGTGACATTTTAGAAAAACGGTCAACCATCATTAGGATAACAGTATTGCCATTGGAAATAGGGAGCTCGACAATGAAGTCCGTGAAAAGATGTGTCCAAGGACACTCACCATTAGCAATAGGTTAAAGAAGACCCACAGGAAGACATCAAGGAGTCTTATTCTGTGCACAGACTGAGCAGGAGGCAACATAGGCAGCAACATCAGAATGAAGACCTGGCCACCAGAATTGTCGAGTAATAGACCAAATCATTTGTTCTTGCCCGGGTGACCTGCGGCTTTAGGATAGTGGTAAGTGTGCAATAGTTTAGTTAGAAGATTCTCAGGTACAAAGTACTTACCACTAGGTTTCTCAGGAGGTGCATTGGTTTGTGCAGCCAGGATCTCCTCCCCTAAGGGAGAAGTTAAATTAGTACATATGGTGGCCAAAATATGGTCAGGAGGTATAGCCGGAATAGGTACAGACTCCTCCTTGGACAGAGGCAAAATATGACGAGAGAGGGCATCAGCCCTAACATTCTTACTTCCAGGCAGTTAGGAGACCACATAATTAAACCGAGACATAAATAGTGCCCATCTGGCCTGTCGGGGCAACAAACGTTTTGCTTCGTATAGATTAGTCAAATTCTTGTGGTCAGTAAAAATGAGCACTGGTACGCTAGTACCCTCGAAAAGGTGCCTCCATTCCTTGAGTGCCAAAATTATGGCCAGTAATTTGCTGTCACCAATTTCATAATTGCACTCCGCCGGAGACAATTTCTTAGAGAAGAAACCGCACGTATGCAAGGAACCGTCAGGCGTAGGACGTTGAGACAAGAGGGCACCTACTCCAGTCTCAGACGCATCGACCTTAAGAACAAAAGGCAGGACAGGGTTAGGATGAGCCAGAACTGTAGCGGCAGCAAAGGCAGTCTTAAGACTCTCAAAAGCCTTATTGGCAGTAAGTGACCAATCTCCCACAGACAGATAGACACCCAGCGGCAGGGCCGGCCCGATGGTGGGCAGTCACTTAAACCTGAGCTGCTGATCGGAGCCGCACATGGGACGCAGACTGAGGCGTTTTGTACGCTCACAGAGTTGAACATATTCTCAAATATCGCCCGACTAATAAGGGAGGAGGATGCTACATTATTTGACAATCCCAGCCTGTTACCTCCTAACCGTCTGCCCATAACTAGGACCGGGGCTGGAGGGGAAACAAGCAAAAAACTCCTAACTACCCAAGGAAATTGGGGCCATGCTGCAGCGAGACACTCACAAGTAATAAACACACAGATTGTATGCTCCTCTTATCCAGGACTCTACATCACAACAAGCCCTTTACAAGATGTTGAGAAACAGAGATGGGCCCGCTTTAAATTTACACTATTTGAAAACCCCAGCCTGTTACCTCCTAACCATGCGCCCATAACTGTGACCGGAGCTGGTGAGGATGCTGAGAAACAGAGAAGGGCCCACTTCAAATCTACATTATTTGACAACCCCAGCCTGTTACCTCCTAATCGTCCGTCCATAACTGTGATCGGAGCTGGGGGGGAACTGAACAGAAAACACCTAACTTTCCAAAAAATTTGGGGCCATACTGCAACAGGACGCTCACAAGCAATAAACACATGGAGTGTATGCTCCCTTTACTCAGGTCTCCACAGCAAAAAGAGCCCTCTACAAGATGGTCGGCATGGAATAGGCTAGGGGGGACCGAAGCCCTGTAAATGAGACTCATTCTCGAATCTGTTAAGCTGGACATAACCTGGGGAGTATCCCTAATACTTTTGCAGGATGTTGCTATTAAATCAGGTCTGGGTGCATAATAAAAATTTGTTATACAGAAGCTAATTTTGCTGTGGAGTTATGACTGTTTCATATGTATTGTTCAATTGTCTAACTTAACTCTTTGGCTCCAGCACATCATTTGCATTTATTGGCTGCAGTGGGTTTAAAGTTTATGTCATTCATATGTTTTCTATGTTTTAGGTAACTGTTCTTTTGTTATTTATGTTACATATGATACCTATTTATCGTCTATCTAACTCAGGCTAGGTCTGTTTTATAGAAATATCATACTACTGTGAGGAGGTCTACCAGCTTGGTAAATATACCCCTATACATCACTATAACCAGTTAAATTTGGTGGAGTACATAAACCCATTCCCATAGCAATAACTATATCCTCTCATGAGTGGGGTTGAGGGGATTGTACTCCTAAATGTTAGCTTACAATGAGCTGAGTACATGTTTAAACCTCTTATAGATTATTACAGACCCTTGTAGCATTTTATCTCCAATCTGAAATATATTGGAATAGTAGGAGGCCTTGGAGCAGCCCGTGCTTAATCCCTGAGCAATTATGCATAAAGCACAGTGCTCCCATATATATATATATATATATATATATATATATATATATATATATATATATATATATATATATATATATATATATATACTGTATATATATTAGGCTCTTGATTTCTAAGTATTGTGGATATAGATTTACGAGGGGTTACTTCATCTTATCTTATGCTGATGGTGTGCTGTCTGCAGCCGAGATGGCACATCAAAAGTATATTCTAAACGCCTCTAAAATATTAACATGTGTAGCTATGGATCTGTAGATAAGGGTGTGTATTCTATTGAAACCTTATGCTTTCTAATCTAGCTGTGATAATATGTGTTCATATTAGAAATCACCTACTCTAATGCATCTATGTTGAAATGTGCCTGTACACTGACCTTAGATAGAAATATTGGTTTACATTCTCTGTATCCCTGTACCTTGTAATGAGGTCCTGCTATACCTACTCCCTCCCAACTACCTAAACCTGAAACATTCACAACGATGGTTCCCTTATCCATTTATCAATATAGCTTAATTTAATGGTTTTATATAAGTTTTTCCATTTTCTCAATTGATCTAAACCCTATAAAAACAGAAAATAGAGATTCTTTCCTAGAGATCCATAAGTGGTCTCCATATCTTCAGAAGTTACCTTCCTTGATCATGTTTAAGATTTTATAAGGGGCCCAAGAATGTCCTTTTAGGTTAATTTGAAGGTACAGAGCTTCCTTGGCACTAACTTTGTTATCTAATTTGTGTCTGTATTGGCATATACCCACACTTTATTTAAATAATCTAACAACTGTTAGTTGAATATATGGAAATCATTTGTCTGTAAAACCTTTGACATGTTTACGTTGTTTGCCTTTTTATGAATCTCAATAAAAAATGAAAACTAAAAACAAAAAAAAACCACAATCTCATTGGCTGGTAGTTAATGGGATACAAATTAACTCCTGACATGCCGGATACACCAGCTATTGGATGTATTAATTAAAGGAAAATTAACCTATTGTGCAGTATGGAACTCTGAAATTCTAATCTTTAAACAGACAGTGAGCATATATTGATAAAAATGTTTTTCCTTTCCCTTTGAAAATAAGACAGGGGATCGTAAAGATAACGTTAACTAGCACTATTCAGTTTACATCTATTCCTAGATTAACATCATGTGTTCAGCAATCGATGTAATAGTGTGGTAAGAGATATTCTCAATATCAACCTTATATGGGGAATATAGCCACATCCATATGTGATATATACACATCGTTAGCATGCAAATAAATATTATCATATATATATATATATATATATATATATATATATATATATATATATATATATTACCCATACACACTCAACATAACTATACATTTTAGCCAAACCACATGCGAGTATATACATATACAGGATATTTGGTCATCAAAATTAAAAAGTACAGAAATATAAACTTAGACACAGAAGATTCATTATAAATAGGAAAAATACTGGCTAATACAGCAGGCCATATCTAAACAGAAACCCACTTGCTGCTACCCTGACCACAGCATATCGGGGAATAGTATGCCATCCCAATCCTTGACTATTGCAAATAGAATCTGTGTGTGTAGAACATATAATTCTAACATTAATTGTCACATGTGTTGCAACCATAACAGCGTTGACCTTTCCCCATGCATATACATTATGAATATAGTATGAAAACATCTTAATTCCCTATATCAGGCAACCATGTTCAACTTAAGCAAACTGTACCATGACCAAATCCCAGGGACAACATAAACATGCATTAATCATTGCCCTAGCTCTGGCCATAAACAGCCACAGTATTTGCTGCTGCCAGTAAGAAAAGAGGGGGCCTATACTCAAAAATTACATAACCCTTCTGTCAATATAGAAAAAGTCAAACCTATTCTAGGAACGATATCCAGACAGTGGGTATCGAACTTCCTTTGTGCCCCAGACATCATCTCTGCCAATAGTTAATGATGTCAAATTCAAAGTTGAATCCTCTAGGTAGCAGGCTATCCAGTTTGTGAATCCAAAAGACCTCCTGTCTGCTAAGAATCTTCAATTTATCTCCACCTCTAGGTGGTCTCACTATCTGTTCTATAGCCTGCCACCTAACGGACCCCACATTACCATGATGTATTTCAATAAAATGTTTGGACAAGGCCGAACAAGATCTTTCACTAGAGATGTATGCGAGGTGCTCCTTTATTCTAGTACCCACCTCCCGGGTTGTTCTACCAATGTATTGTCTGCAGCAAATAGTACAGAAGATCAAATAGACCACAAACCTGCTGGTACAGTTGATATAACCCCTTGTCTTGTACTACACTGAGCGGTCTGCTGAGTGGAATTTGTCTGTGACAACTACATGTTCATAGGAGCTACAAGATCTCTTACCACACCTGAAGGTGCCTTTGTGACGTAACCATGAGCAAGCTGAATTATCCTCTCTCAGGAGACTAGGAGACAAGAGGTTGCCCAAAGATAGATTTTTCTTATATATGAACCTGCAACCCTTCTCTACATATTGCCTCAACTGTGTGTCCCCCATTAGTATAGGTAGATTTCTATTGATGATGGAACACACTTTTCTATATTGGTTAGAGAAAGCTGTTACGAAAGTGGGACCCTTCTTATCTCTCTGTTGTTGTTGTTCTCCATGTGTCAACCAGTCCAATTTTCTACCCTTAACCAGACTACCTCTGTCCATCTTCTGTACTTGAGTGAAAGCTCCCCTCACTAGTCACCTAGGATATCCCCTCTGTTGTAGCCGTCTGGTCAAATCACCACTCTCTCTAAGGAAATCCTTCTCTAAGGTACAATTACATTTTATACGCATAAATTGGCCTTTCGCAATACCCCCAAACACATGTCTGGGGTGACTTCTTCTGGTATGCAGGAGGGAGTTACCTGTTATAGGTTTCCTATAGAGGGTGGAGATAACTTTTGCCTGAACATCATCAGCTATGAGAGTTATATCCAAAAAGTTGATAGTCTTCTTGTTCCATTCAAATGTAAAACTAATATCCATATCATTGTTGTTCAGATAATGGACAAAAGTTCCAACTGAATCTTGATTACCAGACCAGACAACCAAGATATCATCAATATAGCTTACATAGCTTATGATCTGGGGGATAAAGGCGTTGCTATCTCCATAGACGTGGAACCACTCCCACTACCCCATAAAGAGGTTGGCGTAGAATGGGGCAAATTTTGCCCAATAGCAGTTCCACGCCTCTGCCCCTGGAACATAAAAAAGTTGTGCTCCAAGAAGAACTTCACTATATCCGCAATATAATGTTTGAGGTCATCGGTCAAATCTGTATGCAGGTCAAGAAAATACTGAATGGCCCTTAAACCAGAATGGTGGGGATACTGGAGTACAGCGAGACCACATCAATGGTGAACCAACTATACTCCTGTCTCCACACAATGTTCTCCATCTTGGTTAAAGCATGTGTCGTATCCCTGATATAACTGTGGAGTTTATGCACTAGTGGCTGTAAATACTGGTCCACCCAGTTAGATAGAGGTTCCAAAAGAGACCCAATACCTGCCACAATAGGTCTACCCTGGACATTAACTAGACTCTTGTGGACCTTCGGAAGGTGGTGAAAAATGGGCATCACTGGATGATCCACAATCAGCTGGCTAACGGTTGATTTATCTATATATCCCATCTCCACCCCATCGTCCAGAAGGCCCTTAAGTAATGTCTTAAATATCACAGTGGGATCCCCTCTTAGACAGGTATATGTTTCTGAGTCGTCTAGTTGTCTTAGGGCCTCTTCCACATAGGTGCACTTGTCCATTACAATTACACTGCCCCCCTTGTCAGAATTTTTAATGACAGTATCTTGATTATTTTGTAGGGCTGCAACTGCTTCTCTCTCTGTGCTAGATAAGTTTAACCTCTGTCTCTGCCTGCATTCAGATAATTTGGTGAGGTCCTCAACTGTTCTTTTATGAAAAACCTCAAGTGATTTTCCTCTTGCTTGGAGGGGATAAAAATTAGATTTAGGTATGGATCTATTCTTTGGTCTGCCCCCACGGTCTTCTAGTTGGCCTGAGGTATATAAATCTTCCAAAGAGGTGAGAGTACCAATGTCATTAAATGTCCACTGCATGTCTTGTGTACTTAGTTGTGAATAAGAAGATAAAACTGGGTGTGATGCTTCCCCATGGTCTGCATGGTAAACAAATTTAAGGGTTAGGTCCCTAACCAATATATTAACATCCAATATAGTTTGGAATAAATCAAAATCACGCGAGGGGACAAAACCAAGACCCAATGACAATACCTTGATTTCTATATCTGTGATGTTCACTGAAAAGAGATTTATAACCATATTTTGATTTATTGGTATTTTGTTGTCTGGCCTCTGTTCCCTCGTAAAATGTATCTTTGATTTCCCTCTGTGTTTTTCGTGTTCTGAGTCACTCCACCTGTCCCTCTGTTGCCTCTCCCTCCATTGTTTCTCCCCCTCCCCCCTAATGCCCCCCCATGGTTGTTTGGGGACCCACTGAAAACCTGTGTATCTGTGTTGGATAGTTGTCTATACTCAGGTGTGGTGAGGGTGGAAGTAGATGGGAGATTAAGCTCTCCTAGATTGATAGGTACAGATGTTTTGGGTCTTGCCCTAAGTTGGTATGAGCCCTTCAGAATGCCCTTAACCTGTGCATTATGTTGGGAACCTCCTGGATTGTTAATAGGTGCTGGGATTGGGAGTGGTGTGTCCTCTGGCTCTGAGCCAGTCATATCATCTTGTTCAAAACTTGAGGCAAATCTGTCCTCATCCGTGTTGTCTGGCTCAGAGTCCGAGAACACCACTTTTTTAGGGGGGTTGTGAAATTCCTGGGTATGATTCCTATTCTGGCACCTCCTACGTCTGTTTCTGCATCCAGAAAAAGTACCTTCATTGGTGTGGCCTATTTTAAGATTGGTATCAGAGTTGTACCATGATTTACTCCTCTGGCTCTTATGCCAGGACCGCCACCATTGAGGACCGCCGCTGAGGATCGACGCATCGGGGAAGCCAGCTCTGCACCTCCGCTCTGTGCTGCCTTTGCTCAGGATGAAGATAGAAGATGATGGAGCCACCTGGAAGAAGACCTTATCCTTCAGACTTCAGGAATGGTGAGTACTTATTTGGGGATTAGTGTTAGTATTTTAAAAAAATATATATATTTTTTTAAGATTAGGGATTTAATGGGTTGGAAAAGAGCTGATTGACCTTTTAAGGGCAGTAAAAGAGCTAAATGCCTTTTTAAGGGCAATGTCCATACAAATGCCCCTTTAGGGGCAATGGGTAGTTTAGGTTTTTTTTTAGTGTTAGTTTTTTTATTGTGGTGGGTTGGGGGTTTTACTGTTAGAGGGAATTTAGTAATTTTTAAATGTAAAATTGCTGTTTAACTTAAGGCAATGCCATACAAAAGGCCCTTTTAAGGGCAATTGGTAGTTTAGTTTAGGGGTGCTTTTATTTGGGGGCTTTTTTATTTTCATAGGGAATAGGTTTCATTTTTTTTATTTTTGATAATTTATTTATTTTTTTCTGTAATTTTAGAGTATTTTATTTTTTGTAATTTTAGAATTTTTTTTGTAATTTAATGTTAGGTTTTATTTAAGAGTAACTTAGTATTGGGGTTAATTTAGGTGGTGTTAGGTTAGGGGGCTTAGTAATTTAGTTATTTGCATTGTGGGGGGTTGGCAGTTTTGGAGTTAATAGGTTAATTAGGTTTATTGCGATGTGGGGGTTTGTCGGTTTAGGGGTTAATTAGGTTTATTGCAATGTGGGGGTTTGTTGGTTTAGGGGTTAATAGGTTAATTAGGTTTATTGCGATGTGGGGGTTTGTCGGTTTAGGGGTTAATAGGTTAATTTGTTTTATTGCGATGTGGGGGTTGGTGGTTAAGGGGTTAATATTTTAATTATGTTATTTGCGGATTAGGGGTTAATTACTTTATTATTTTGCGTTGTGTGGGTTTGCAATTTCGGTGTTTGTTAATACTTCGTGCGGGAGGTTAGGATTTTTTTGGTTTTACTTTGTGCTGGCAGGTACATGGTTTTTATTTATTTCTTGCGATTATAGTATAGACTAGACATCACAGCAGCACTCCAGGAAGGATAGTGACTGCTTAGTCTGACCTATAGAAAGCTTATCTATGTATAAGTATTTTCATTACACAATATGGTGACGTTCTATGGACATTGTTTTTTTTCCAAAAATCAGTATCAGTAAATGTTATTGGTCATAAAGGATATGACCCCGTTCATTGTTTATTGAATTACAGGATCCAGATTGTCTTTGGAAAGAGTTAAACACACCTCAATAACAATTAATCCAACTTTCCTAATCTAGAACTCCATTGTGCATATTTGATAACTATATACAGTAATAGGATAATAAATATATTATAAATATTTAGATATGGGCTATGCAACTGTCACAAAGTTAATTTTCTGTGAACATTGGCTTGTGCTATAAACAGCTCCTCACTTTGTACAAACAAAGCATCTAACATTCAACTTGTCAGGTTGTATCGTCTACAGAAAAATAAACCCAAATGATGGATGTTGCATTTTTATCATATGTATCCATGGAAAGGGTGGTAAGCTACATCCTGAAACATTGTTTATTTTCTTCACTTTTGAAGCTTACTTGGGATAACATAAACAGTAGGATATAATGATAACTATGCCATAGCGGTCACCCCTCTGAGGTCAGGAAGAGCATTTGTGATGTCATTTCCGTAGCTGTATAAAACCCAAGTTAGACTGTGGCAAATAGTAACAATCTCATATTCTTCATTGTTCTTTTTTTTTTTTTTATAAACAACAAATCCATATCAAAAATGAATACTCAACTCAATGACACTCAATTAAAACACATTCAATTTTATCTTTGCATGGTTTTCCCATTTAAATTAATGCATAAAGAGAAACCCTTACATTACAAACATATTTTGCAAGTAAAAAAAAATAGAAAGTGCTTTATTTTGAAGCTGGTTATTATTTTGTCCTAAAGTAACCTTGGAGTAATATTGTACTCCAATAAATTTGTCATGCATATAAAAGAGTAACATTTAAACATGTTATGCTTACTTGATGATGAGGACAAGTCCCGCATTACTTTTGGTGGAGAGGGACATGACTATGAAATCCTGACACTAAATATTTTTATTCTGGAGAGGAAGATGGATTTTCAAAAATTAAAAACTTCAATGTGTATATTTTTAAATGTTCTCTTATAAATAAAATAAAGAGAAAATAACTACCACTTTCCTTTTAAAATCAGTCTGTCACCAAAAATAGCTTAGTTTTATTTTAAACTGTTAATCAAAAGTGATCTGGTTTAAGTATAAATTATAATATCCTCTCGTTTGAGGCTAAGTTAATTGCATATATCTATGATAAAGGTCTTTTGATTATTTTAAATAAGCACACATTATTTAGAGGTTCATTCTCTATCTAACTGCGATATTTAGGGCTAGATTATAAGTGGAGTGCTACTTTATTGCGGCCCTTTACGGATGCGTGATAAATAACCAATCATTACAAGTGGCTGGTTATTGCTACTGCATGCTCGCTGAGATCAGATCTCTGGTTAATTTTCAAAATATCCCCCAGTTGCTCCCAAAATAAAGTATATTGTATTTTTTATTTTATTTTTTAAAAATGTAGCACTAAGCAGTTTTTAGGAGTTAAAGTTAGTGGGTTTGGAATGTTAGAATAAAAACTGCACTGAAAAATGCCGCACTCACAGGAGCGAACAACTGGCTCAATACCATTGTTAGCCTGTTCTATGGTGATTTACCACCTGGGTGCTGGTTGTTCGTTCCTGTGAGTGCATTTCTCTCTAGTCTCTCTCTCTCTCTCTCTCTATATATATATATATATATATATATATATATATATATATATATATATATATATATATATATATATAATATATATTTTATATCTGCTACCCACTACCCATCGCTGCAAGACTTACTCCCTTCGCTGCACTAGGTTCTCATGCTAGGTTCCCATTGGAGCCTATGGAAGCATACGCTCGTGAGCACATTGCTTCTGTGCAATGCGAACGCGAGTTTGCTTTCACATTGCACCTAATTTATAATACCAGCACATATTTGCGTGCGCTGGTATAACTGAGTGGAGCGGAAATATAGTGCTCCCGTAAGCGATATTTTACACTCCACTCGTAATCTGGCCCTTAGTGTCAAAATAAGTTATTCCAATGCAACTTTAAACAAAGTTAATACGTTTCTAAAACAAACAAAAAAAAATCTGCCATTGTGAACATGACATACATTAAATAATGTTACCAGTAGGAATGTAGTTAGTCAGTAATAACTTCATCAAGGTACAATTATGTTTATTTCAGTTGCCTGCACATGGTTTACATAATAGCTAGGATCCCTTATACGTATATGATTTGGTTATCAAATCATAGAGTAGTAGATATAATTTAAATAGTCTGTCAATTTCATTAGAAAAATAAATAAAAAGAGAGAAGCGCTCAACCTGGGAATGAACAATAGCATAATAGCTTGTTCTATGGCTAGTTACCACCCAAAAAGCATCCTCTTTTTGCTCAACATGTGCCTTTTACAGAGAACTTTCCTGAAGCATATCAGTCTAATCCTGACTTCACAGTACAGTCCAGCCCCGAAATACCAGGCAATCCCTCTCTGAACGAGAGAAACGGCAAAACCCCAGACGTACGTTTCGGCCTATTGTGGGCCTCGTCAGTGAGGTGCAGCCATATCCCTCTAGGCACACTGAGCAATGGATCCACGTCTAGATTCCTGCATCACACTTAGGGAGACTTCCCTAAGTGTCATAATTTGCATAAATAAAAAGAGAGAAGCACTCAACCTGGGAACGAACAATAGCATAATAGCTTGTTCTAAGGCTAGTTATATCCCAAGAAGCAGCCTCTTTTTGCTCAACATGTGTCTTTCACAGAGAAGAACTTTCCTGAAGCATATCAGTCTGATCCTGACTTCACAGTACAGTCCAGCCCCGAAATACCAGGCAATCCTTCTCTGAACAAGAGAAACAGCAAAACCCCAGACATACGTTTCAGCCTATTGTGGTCCTCGTCAGTGAGGTACAGCCATATGCCTCTAGGCACACTGAGTAATGGGTCCACGTCTGGATTCCTGCATCACACTTAGGGAGACTTTCCTAAGTGTCATAATTTGCATAAATAAAAAGAGAGAAGCGCTCAACCTGGGAATGAAAAATAGCATAATAGCTTGTTCTATGGCTAGTTACCACCAAGAAGCAGCCTCTTTTTGCTCAACATATACCTTTCACAGAGAAGAACTTTCCTGCAGCATATCAGTCTGATCCTGACTTCACAGTACAATCCAGCCCTGAAATACCAGGCAATCCCTCTCTGAATGAGAGAAACAGCAAAACCCCTGGGTCTGGACTGTCAGGAGAGAGTATCAAGGTGTAAATTTTCTATCTATACCCTATGGCAGGGGTCATAATAGGCATAGGAGTGGATCCAGACAGAATAGTCAAAGTAGGCAGGTTCGCTTCTCAGACAGTGAAGCAGAGTCGTGTGATGATTGTTCAGGGAAAGAGGATTTACAACAAGTGAGACCAGACTTCACAGTACAGTCCAGCCTCGAAATACCAGGCAATCCCTCTCTGAATGAGAGAAACGGCAAAACCCCAGACGTACGTTTCGGCCTATTGTGGGCCTCGTCAGTGAGGTGCAGCCATATCCCTCTAGACACACTGAGCAACGGGTCCACATCTGGATTCCCGCATCACACTTAGGGAGACTTCCCTAAGTGTCCTAATTTGCATAAATAAAAAGAGAGAAGCGCTCAATCTGGGAACGAACAATAGCATAAAACCTGAACGAGAGAAACAGCAAAACCCCAAAGTTTGATCGCTTCTCTCTTTTTATTTATGCAAATTATGACACTTGGGGATGTCTCCCTAAGTATCAAGGTGGAAATTTTCTATCTAGACCCTATGGCAGGGGTCGTAATAGGCATAGGAGGGGATCCAGACAGAATAGTCAAAGTAGACCGGTTCGCTTCTCAGACAGTGAAGCAGAGTGGTGTGATGATAGTTCAGGGAAAGAGGATTTACAACAAGTGAGACCAGGGATCCTTAGGCCACTTCCTAACTACGTTAGAATCTCGGATCATCCAGTAGTAAATACACAACAGGTTTATACTGATATTAGACATCATGACCATTCTACAATGGGGACCATACAGAGTGGGAACATGCCTCAGATTAGACAAAAGGATTTAGCTCCAATAGTGAGAGGTAAAACAGGGGGGCAGTATGAATCTTACATCTTACATTCTAACTATCAACCTGTAGCACCCATCACTACCCATACTACTACTTTGGAAGAAAATAGACAGCAGATAGAGCAGGTTTTTCCATTAATTCAGGTTCAACCCACAGGGGGAGGCCCAACACAAAATACACAGAACAGATATCAGTTAAGGGGCAACAGGGCTCAGATTTACAATAATGTAATCAATCTATCTAACAAAGTTTTATCTCCCTTACAGATTAAGGTATTGGGGTATGGCTTAAATTTTGTACTATCCAACAATTTTAACCTTTTCCATACAATACTGGATGTAAATAGGTTGATTAGAAATATCACTTTGCGGAGACATTTTGGTAACAGTGAATCAGTACAAACCCACACTCCAAATGATGTCAACCCAGGGAATATTGACTTTCCCTTTGATCTGGCATGTGACATAGTCACTCTTGAGAGTATTTTATTGGATGACAGCAATAAGGACAGAGAAGAAGGTGTATGTAACAAATTCTATGGTTTTAAAAACCCTTCATCCTTTTAACCTATAGAGAGCAGGGGTAACTCCCTTGAAACCTTTTATAGAAGGTTTGAAAAAGATTTGAAGTTTCTGCATTCATACATCTCATGTGATGGTAATGCCCCAAACTTAAATATTCTGGAAAGAAAAGCACTGGATGAGCTGAGGGGATGCAGAGACATTGTGATTAAATCTTTGGACAAAGGTTGTTCAGTTGTCATTTTAGATAGAGAAATGTACATCTCTGAAGCCAAAAGACAACTTGAAAATGCAGATAACTATAGGGGCTTGCCCTCCGATCCTACAAAGATGTTCCAAATAAATTTATCCCAACTTTTGGATGATGCCCGAGAAAGGGGTTTTATTGATGAGGAATCGGATACAGCAGATTTTCTGTATGTAGCTAACCCTGTATACCAATTTTCCATCACCCCCCTACGGTTCATAAATCCTTAAGGGAGGTGAAGGGCCGCCCAATAGTGAGTTGTATAGGCTCACTTTTGGAACATCTCTCCCAATGGCTGGATGCCATCTTTCGCCCTATAGTAGTCTCAAATAGTTATCTGAAAGACACTAAGCACATTTTTAAATTGAGTGGGATCCTGTAGTATATTCATGGCTCTGTATTGATGTAGTCTCCTTATATTCTTCTATACCACACTCAAAAGGTTTGGAAGCTATATACTTCTTTTTGAGGGAATATTCAGACTACACCTTGGAGTTTCAGGAATTTGTGGTTGAGGTTACTAGTTTTTTTACTCACTTATATTTTTTTTTAAGTTTGAGGGCATTTTCTATCTCCAGATATGTGGAACAGCTATGGGGGCCAAGTTTGCCCCCTCCTATGCCAACCTATATTTAGGTTGGTGGGAGCTGTTCCACATATTTGGAGATGGCAATCCTTTCAGAGATTGTATTTTCTTTTGATCTCCAGGAGGAATCCATAAATTATCTTGATGTGACCCTTATAGGAGGTAGAGATGTCACCATCACTACAGATGTGTTTAAAAAGCCTATAGCAGGGACCACCCTGCTACATGCTAAATCTTGTCACCCAGATTTTGTGCCTTATGCAGTTGCAAAAGGGCAAGACATTCTCTTGAAAATAAATTGTAGTGATAGGGGCATGTATCAATGCATATCAGATGAGCTTACTCAACGACTCAAATGAAGAGGCTATTCCAATAGGGTAGTCAATAGGGCATGTACTGAAGTAAATCTAATTGAACGTGAACACCTTTTACAGGATGCTATTGAAAGCAATGCCATAAGATCTAGTAAGGAGTTTAAAGGAGTGACTTTTGTTACGGGTCACAGTGCCCAGTAAAAACAAGTATGTGGAATTGTAAAAAAACACTTTAATCTTCTTATCGCAGATGATAAATTGGTTGACTGTGTAGATAAGGGCATTAGATGCTCATATAGACGTGGAAAGACTATTGGTAGTTTAGTGTCCCTATCTAATCTGCCCCCCAAACAGGGAACTAAGAGCTCCTGGCTAACCCATGTAGGTATGTTTAAGTGTGGGAGGTACAAATGTAGACCTTGTGACTATGCCACTCTTTCTAAGGTTTTTAAATCAGAAGTCACACAAGAGTCTTTTGATATTAGACATTTCCTTAATTGCAATTCCACCTATGTTGTCTATGTCACTCATTACCTGCACTCTGTGTAATCGGCAATATGTTGGACAAACGACACGTGATGTGGGGTCAAGAATTAGAGAACATTTCTCCACTATCACTGTGGGGAAATCTACTACTCCACTTGTCCAACATTTTGCTATGTACCATAATATGGGTTTGGATTCTTTCAGATGGCAGGTAATAGACAAAGTTATACTTCCTAAAAGAGGGGGAGATAAGAATAAGATTCTGAGTAAGAACAAGATTTATTGGATTTTTAGGCTTGACAAACGTGTCCAACTGGGTTTTAACTCTGAATATGATTTAATAAATCATTGGCAAAGTTAAAGAGACACTGAACCCACATTTTTTCTATCGTGATTCAGATAGAGCATGCAATTTTAAACAACTTTCTAATTTACTCCTATTATCAAATTCTTTTCATTCTCTTGGTATCTTTATTTGAAATGTAAGTTTAGATGCCGGCCCATTTTTGGTGAACACACTGTGTTGTTCTTGCTGATTGGTGGGTAAATTCACCTACCAATAAACAAGTGCTTTCCATGGTTCTGAACCAAAAAATAGCTTAAATGCCTTCTTTTTCAAATAAAGAAATGAACAAAGAAAAATTGATAATAGGAGTAAATTAGAAAGTTGTTTAAAATTGCATGCCCTATCTGAATCACAAAAGAAAAAAATTGGGTTCAGTGTCCCTTTAAATATTCATCAGTTACATATTCATCAGTTGAATTTTTCCATAACAGTCTATTTTGTAGTTTTATTGTAAATCATAGGTAACTAATATGGTCTTCTTTGGTACAGTATGATCATAATTAATATAAACTGAGGACTATTTTGAACTCTGTATTGTAAAATATTGCTTATAATTGTGAATTTATATTTCTGCTGTCCATACTGGTTAGGTGTGAATTACGCTAGCGTAGGGGTTAACACTATCGCCAGCGGTGCCACAGTCCCAGGTTCAATACCCGATAGGTACTAGTCCTAGTTAGCTTCCTAACTAAGTAACGATCAAAGGAAGATTACCTTTGTAATGACTTACGTTAATAGAAATAAATTAATTTTATATTATATATAGAAGATGATGTAGCTCTCTTTATAAGGAACTTTTCTATAACACAAGAGTAGTGTGTATAACACGAGTTTTAGTTAAAACTTCATCGCTTTAGAGTTTACATGTAACATTTGTAATTATTATTATTGTTTTTTATAGTCACAGAGATTGACTGTTCATTAGGGCAGACTGTGTTCAATTAATTTATATTTAAGTTTCTGACATTGCTTACTATTATAGTGTAAACTGTAAAGTGTATATATATATATATATATATATATATATATATATATATATATATATTATGTGCAAATATCCATTAAGATGTGAATTTCCCCATTTAGGCTTTGCATATGATTATCTCTCAGCTGTGTAATTTTTGTTCTTAATCAATAGCTGTTCAGCAGGGGCTATAAGTATTGTGTCTTTCACTATATAGACTAGCTATGATTACGGCTTTTTAGCTGAAACGCGTAAGCATTCCCTGCACAGCTGATTGCTCTTTTTATTGTTTTGCTGTTTTTACAAGCATGTGGATTATGGACTTAACTTTTTCACATTGAATAAATGTTAAGTTTTATATATAAATTTTTGGATGTTGCTCTACCTTCTTGTTTTTCATGCTTCTTATTTGTGCCATAGAATAACACAAATATTCAAAAGGGTACAATGGCCTGTACAGGTTAAACTTATCTCTAGAAGTATGTAAAAAGTGGGACAGTTGATAATATCTGAGCCCTTGCTGGATATACCCATTTCCTAGGTCTTCTATTTCTGCCCGCAATTTTATTTTAGTATCTGGACCTAAAACCTTACACAAGTTAATACCTCTTTACTCAGTATTGCCAGGGAATAAATGTTTTCTTTAATGCTTCAAATTGCTTACACACAGGTACTCACTCTCTTGTGCTCAGTTTTCAAATACTATATGATAGCTTAAAGCCGGTGAGGTAGCTCAGTTGGTAAATGCCCTGACTACAAAAAAGCCTGTTTAAAAGATCCAAGGTCACAGGTTCAAATCCCGGCAGGGCCGACTCAGCCCTTTATCCTTCCGAGGTCGATAAAATGAGTACAGTTAAATTGGGTAATAATAACAACTATTACTATTCAGCTGCCGATTTGGTTAATTCCGAGAGCGAGCGCTGAAAAAGCACTTTGAGTCCCACTGGGAGAAAGGCGCTATATAAATACTAGTTATTATTATTATTATTATTATTATTAAAAATGCAAACATGTTTAACAATTCAAACACTGTGGGCTAGATTAAAAAGTGGAGCACAAAAATATTAATCGCTCAATCAATAGCGCTTCTATTCTTGTGCTTATATTAGAAGTTCAAAGTAAAATATATGTTAAAAATTAAAAAGAAAATTGTATTCCAAGTGAAGAACAAAGGTATTTCAATTATTTCTATATAAAAAAAAAAGCAAGCTCCTGGTACAAAAACATCTGTCATGAAGTAGACGTGTTTGGTGGAGGGAGATGTTGAGACAGTGCTGAATTTATAAAGTTTCATATCCCATGAATAAAATGTTTCCGCTATCTGCGGAAATCTAATTGTAGTTATATCATCTGAATTTATAAGTCACCAAGGCCTATCTAAATGTGTAACTTCTGAAAGATCATGCCCAAACTGTACCCTCTCCTTACATCCTGCGTTCTTGCACCACACAAGATGTATATAACTATATACACTGCTAATCTAAAAATGCCAATGTTTGGCATCCCCAGACCTCCCTATTCCCTACGCCTATAAAGGGTAGCCCCCGCAACTCTCTGGATAATTTTACCACACAATATAATTGAGCATTTGTTGTAATTGGATAATATATGACGGTGCTGGTGATATTGGCAAGATCTGAAGCAAATATAACGCCTGCGGAAGAATAGTCATTTTTGCCTGTCCATGACAGATGTATTTGTACCAGGGGCTTGCTTTTTTGTAATAGAAATTCTTGAAATACCTTTGTTCTTCACTTGGAATAAAATTTTCTTTTTAATTGTAAACATATATTTTACTTTGAACTTATAATATAAGCACAAGAATAGAAGCGCTATTGATTGAGCGGTTAATATTTTTGTGCTCCACTTTTTAATCTAGCCCAGTGTTTGAATTGTTAAACATGTTTGCATTTTTAAGCTATCATATAGTATTTGAAAGGTGTACAAAAGTGAGCACAAGAGAGTGAGTACCTGTGTGTAAGCATGTGGTATAAGTGAGGGCAGAGGGCACCGGGTTTGCAGAACCTTTGTTAAGAAAGGCAATGCTGAGTGGATAGCATTAAATGGCTCTGAGAGATATCACTTTGTAAAGCCAAGAAGGCTTGGAGGTAAATCAAACAATCCTACAGGGCAAGCACAACATTTAAAGAATGGACAATAAATCTGGTTAGCAAGTATAATGCCTTAACTGCACTATACAGTAGTCTATAGGTAGCCTTAACTTAGCCTTATAATCAACATTAGATAAAAGAAGCATATAAAGATTTGTATGCATGCTAAGGTTGTGCTTCATTCGTTTTTTTTTTTTTATCCTGTAGATTCTGTGTCAGGTGAAATGGCTTAGCACAGAGGGTGATTCATTTATTTTAAACTTGGGGACATTCCAGAATATTGAGTTGCCAACCCTACATTTTAGGAGCTGTGGAAAGAATATACCAATATAATACAAACAGCTGCCCGAAGTAAAACTTTTAGGAGCCGTTACTTCCTGGGTCCTAGGATTTGTCAAAATCTGAGTCTTAGTAAAAATGTAATTTGCCTTTTCATTAGGAGTCAAATGTTCCTGTCAAAAATAATGTTTTTGAAGCTGTACGCTGTGAGAAGTTCAGCTAAAGTACAAACATATTTTATGTGTACAGAGCTTTCATGAATTTGTCTTCTGCTTGCAGTTAGCAATCAGTGACTCAAATGCCATTGCTGGCTCTACCAATTAAATAATGCCTTTTATAAGAGTAGCATTAAGATAAATATTGCTGTAATTATAAATGATGCATGATTAGGTTGTCCACATCAATTCTGCTTTTTACTGAGCTTGCTTTGGCATCTTCTGCTTATTTATGCTTTCTTTTTTCATTTTTTAACAATAATGAGTGAAACTAGTATGAACAGTGCATTCAAATATTATATAAATCATTTTTTTAGTTTTATTTATATTTCTGTTTTCTAAATATTTAATTATTTTTTTATTTTCTGTTTAACTTTTTTTTGTTAAAGATTTGCCATTCAACTCATTGTAAAAGTCACTGAGGTCCAATATCTCTGTTTAGTTTGACTTACAACACTACCACTAAAAAAAGGTGCTGCCTTAGAGACAAAGGTAAAAAAAAAAGTACATTTTTATAACTATCAAAATTATAAACAAATATATGATTAATTAATTTTAAACTATAAAAATTGTGGGCTGTTAGGCTTGCGGGAGCACAAAATGCTGTAATTTATTGCGTCATTCTTGGCATGAGACTTTTTTGGTGCAAGAATTACATTTGTTGACGTAATTTCGTCATTTCCGGCATCTTAGTTGGCGCCGAGAGTTTTCATGTAGTTGTGTCATCTATGACGCTCGTGTTTGTTGCAGACGTTCTTGGCGTCAAAAAATATTTTGTCAGTTGTGGGCGTCATACTTGGTGCCAGATTTTTGACATTATTTAAGTCCTTATTTAATTTTGCTTCTGGTTTCCAGAGGCTTATTTTGTTTGCATTTTTTCCCATTCCTGAAACTGTCATATAAGGAAATTGATAATTTTGCTTTATATGTTATTTTTTCTATTACATATTGCAAGATGTCTCAATCTGACCCTGTCTTAGAATATACTACTGGAATCCTGCTGCCTGATGTCGGTTCTACCAAAGCTAAGTGCATTTGTTGTAAACTTGTGGTAACTGTTCCTCCGGCTGTAGTTTGTTAGTTGTCATGATAAACTTTCAAATGCAGACAATATTTCCATTAGTAGTAATCCATTACCTGTTGTTGTTCCTTCAACATCTAATGTTCAGGATATTCCTGTTAATGTGAGAGAATTTGTTTCTAATTCCATTCAGAAGGCTTTGTCTGTCATACCACCTTCTAATAAATGTAAAAGGTCTTTTAAAACTTCTCATAAATTTAATGAATTTTTAAATAACCGACAACATTCTGATTTATCTATCTCTGATGAGGATCTATCTGGTTCAGAAGATTCTGCCTCAGATATTGACACTGACATATCTTCACACTTATTTAAAATGGAGTTTATTTGTTCCTTATTAAAAGAGGTGTTGATTGCATTAGATATGGAGGAGACTAGTCCTCTTTATATTAAAACCAGTAAACCTTTAAATTCGGTTTTTAAACCTCATGTAGTTATTCTAGAGGTTTTTCCAGTTCCTGATGCTATATCAGATGTAATTTCTAGGGAATGGAATAGACTGGGTACTTCTTTTACTCCTTCTTCAAGGTTTAAGAAACGGTATCCTTTGCCGACTGATAGATTGGAGTTTTGGGAAAAGATCCCCAAAGTTGATGGGGCCATCTCTACTCTTGCTAAACGTACTACTATTCCTACAGCAGATAGTACTTCTTTTAAAGATCCTTTAGATAGGAAACTTGAATCTTATCTAAGGAAGGCTTATTTATGTTCAGGTCATCTTCTTAGGCCTGCTATTTCTTTGGCTGATGTTGCTGCTGCTTCAACTTTTTGGTTGGAAACTTTAGCACAACAAGTACCAGATCATAATGTGTATAGCATTGTTAAGCTAATTCAACATGCTAATAATTTCATTTGTGATGCCATTTTTTATATTATTAGAATTGATGTCAGATATATGTCTTTAGCTATTTTAGCTAGAAGAGCTTTATGGCTTAAATCTTGGAATGCTGACATGACTTCTAAATCAACGTTGCTATCTCTCTCTTTCCAAGGTAATAAATTATTTGGTTCTCAGTTGGATTCTATTATTTCAACTGTCACTGGGGAAAAGGGAGCTTTTTTGCCTCAGGATAAAAAAATCTAAGGGTAAATTTAGGGCTGCTAACCGTTTTCGCTCCTTTCGTCAAAATAAGGAACAGAAACCTGACCCTTCCCCTAAGGGAACGGTTTCCAATTGGAAGCCTTCTCCAGTCTGGAATAAATCCAAGCCATTTAAAAAATCAAAATCAGCCCCCAAGACTGCATGAAGGTGCGGCCCTCATTCCAGCGCAGCTGGTAGGGGGCAGACTAAGATTTTACAAGGATGTTTGGATCAATTCAATCCAAAATCATTGGATTCAGAACATTGTTTCTCAAGGGTACAGAATAGGTTTCAAGATAAGACCGCCTGTGAGAAGGTTCTTTCTCTCACGCATTCCAGTGAACCCAGTAAAGGCTCAGGCTTTCCTGAAGTGTGTTTCAGACCTGGAGATATCTGTGGTAATTGTGCCAGTTCCTTTTCAGGAACGGGGTCTGGAGTTTTATTCAAATCTGTTCATTGTTTCAAAGAAGGAGAATTCTTTCAGACCAGTTCTGGATCTAAAAATTTTGAATCGTTATGTAAGAATACCAACATTCAAAATGGTGACTATAAGGACTATTCTGCCTTTTGTTCTGCAAGGGCATTATATGTCCACAATAGACTTACAGGATGCATATCTCCATATTCCGATTCATCCAGATCACTATCAGTTCCTGAGATTCTCTTTTCTAGACAAGCATTACCAATTTGTTGCCCTTCCTTTTGGCCTAGCAACAGCTCCAAGGATCTTTTCAAAGGTTCTCAGTGCCCTACTCTCTGTAATCAGAGAGTGGGGTATTGCGGTGTTTCCTTATTTGGACGATATCTTGGTACTTGCTCAGTCTTTACATTCTGCAGAATCTCACACGAATCAACTAGTGTTGTTTCTTCAAAGACATGGTTGGAGGATCAATTTACCAAAAAGTTCCTTGATTCCTCAGACAAGGGTAACCTTTTTAGGATTCCAAATAGATTCAGTATCCATGACTTTGTCTCTAACAGACAAAAGACGTCTGAAATTGGTTTCAGCTTGTCGGAACCTCCAGTTTCAATCATTCCCTTCAGTAGCTATGTGCATGGAGGTTTTAGGTCTCATGACTGCAGCATCGGATACGATCCCCTTTGCTCGTTTTCACATGAGACCTCTTCAGCTTTGTATGCTGAGCCAATGGTGCAGGGATTATACAAAGATATCACAATTAATATCCTTAAATCCCAATTTTCGACTATCTCTGACTTGGTGGTTAGATCACCATTGTTTAGTTCAAGGGGCCTCTTTTGTTCATCCAGCCTGGACTGTGATCACAACAGATGCGAGTCTTTCAGGTTGGGGAGCTGTCTGGGGATCTCTGACAGTGCAGGGGGTTTGGAAATCTCAAGAGGCGAGATTACCAATCAATATTTTGGAACTCCGTGCGATTCTCAGAGCTCTTCAGTTTTGGCCTCTTCTGAAGAGAGAACCATTTATTTGTTTTCAGACAGACAATGTCACAACCTTGGCGTATGTCAATCATCAAGGTGGGACTCACAGTCCTCAAGCTATGAAAGAAGTATCTTGGATACTTGCATAGGCGGAATCCAGCTCCTGTCTAATTTCTGCGGTCCATATCCCAGGTATAGACAATTGGGAAGTGGATTATCTCAGTCGCCAGACTTTACATCTGGGAGAGTGGTCTCTTCACCCAGATGTGTTTTTTCAGATGTGGGGGCTTCCAGAAATAGATCTGATGGCTTCTCATCTAAACAGAAAACTTCCCAGGTATCTGTCCAGGTCCAGGGATCCTCAGGCGGAAGCAGTGGATACGTTGACACTTCCTTGGAGTTATCAACCTGCTTATATCTTTCCGCCTCTAGTTCTTCTTCCAAGAATGATTTCCAAAATCATAATGGAGCGTTCGTTTGTACTGCTGGTGGCTCCAGCATGGCCACACAGGTTTTGGTATGCGGATCTTGTTTGGATGTCCAGTTGCCAACCTTGGCCATTTCCGTTAAGGCCAGACCTTCTATATCAAGGCCCATTTTTCCATCAGGATCTCAAATCATTAAATTTGAAGGTATGGAGATTGAACGCTTAGTGCTTATTCATAGAGGTTTCTCTGACTCAGTGATTAATACTATGTTGCAGGCTCGAAAATCTGTGTCTAGAAAGATTTATTATCGAGTTTGGAAGACTTACATTTCATGGTGTTCTTCTCATAAATTCTCTTGGCATTCTTTTGGGATTCCTAGAATTTTACAGTTTCCTCAGGATGGTTTAGATAAGGGTTTGTCTGCAAGTTCCTTGAAAGGACAAATCTCTGCTCTTTCTGTTCTGTTCCACAGAAAAATTGCTAATCTTCCTGATATTCATTGTTTTGTACAGGCTTTGGTTCGTATCAACCCTGTCATTAAGTCAATCTCTCCTCCTTGGAGTCTTAATTTGGTTTTGAAGGCTTTACAGGCTCCTCCGTTTGAGCCTATGCATTCTATGGACATTAAATTACTTTCTTGGAAAGTATTGTTCCTTTTGGCTATCTCTTCTGCTAGAAGAGTTTCTGAATTATCTGCTCTTTCTTGCAAGTCTCCTTTTCTGATTTTTCATCAGGATAAGGCGGTTTTGCGGACTTCATTTAAATTTTTACCTAAAGTTGTGAATTCCAACAACATTAGTAGGGAAATTGTTGTCCCTTCGTTGTGTCCTAATCCTAAGAATTCTTTGGAGAGATCTTTACATTCTTTGGATGTGGTAAGAGCTTTGAAATATTATGTTGAAACTACTAAAGATTTCAGAAAGACTTCTAGTCTATTTGTTATCTTTTCTGGTTCTAGGAAAGGTCAGAAGGCTTCTGCCATTTCTTTGGCATCTTGGTTAAAGCTTTTGATTCATCATGCTTATTTGGAGTCGGGTAAATCCCCACCTCAGAGGATTACGGCTCATTCTACTAGGTCAGTTTCCACTTCCTGGGCTTTTAAGAATGAAGCTCCTGTTGATCAGATTTGTAAAGCAGCAACTTGGTCTTCTTTGCATACTTTTACTAAATTCTACCATTTTGATGTTTTCTCTTCTTCAGAAGCAGTTTTTGGTAGAAAGGTACTTCAGGCAGCTGTTTCAGTTTGATTCTTCTGCTTATAATTTCAGTTTTTTTCATTATAAAGATTAAAACTTTTGATTTGGGTTGTGGATTAATTTTTCAGCGGAATTGGCTGTCTTTATTTTTATCCCTCCCTCTCTAGTGACTCTTGCGTGGAGTTCCACATCTTGGGTATTTGCTATCCCATACGTCACTAGCTCATGGACTCTTGCCAATTACATGAAAGAAAACATAATTTATGTAAGAATTTACCTGATATATTCATTTCTTTCATATTGGCAAGAGTCCATGGGACCCACCCTTTTTATGGTGGTTATGATTTTTTTGTATTAAGCACAATTATTCCAATTCCTTGTTGATGCTTTCGCTCCTTTCTTATCACCCCACTTCTTGGCTATTCGTTAAACTGAATTGTGGGTGGGGTGGGGGTGTATTTATAGGCATTTTGAGGTTTGGGAAACTTTGCCCCTCCTGGTAGGAATGTATATCCCATACGTCACTAGCTCATGGACTCTTGCCAATATGAAAGAAATTAATTTATCAGGTAAATTCTAACATAAATTATGTTTTTTCTATGGGACTTCCATAGCGCCTGTATTAAGAGTCTGTCCTGGTAGGCCAAAAAGTGAGCGGTACACACTCTACCTCCAAGATTCCTAACGCATTCTAAAGTCAGTAGTTATGAGTTTTACACTAGAACGCTGTAGCATAAAACTCATAACTAAAGTGCTAAAAAGTACACTAACACCCATAAACTATTAACCCCTAAACCGAGGCCCTCCCGCATCGCAAACACTATAATACAATTTTTAACCCCTAATCTGCCGCTCCGGATATCGCCGCCACTATAATAAACATATTAACCCCTAAACCGCAACACTCCCGCCTCGCAAACACTAGTTAAATATTATTAACCCCTAATCTGCCGCCCCTAACATCGCCACCACCTACATTATACTTATTAACCCCTAATTTGCCATCCCCAACGTCGCCGCCACTATATTAAATGTATTAACCCCTAAATCTAAGTCTAACCCTAACACCCCCTAACTTAAATATAATTTAAATAAATCTAAAGAAAATTACTGTAATTAACTAAATTATTCCTATTTAAAACTAAATACTTGCCTATAAAATAAACCCTAAGCTAGCTACAATATAACTAATAGTTATTTTGTATCTAGCTTAGGGCTTATTTTCCTTTTACATGCAAGTTTGTATTTATTTTAACTAGGTAGAATAGTTACTAAATAGTTATTAACTATTTACTAACTACCTAGCTAAAATAAATACAAATTGACCTGTAAAATAAAACCTAACCTAAGTTACACTAACACCTAACACTACACTACACTACAATTAAATAAATTAACTAAATTAAATACAATTAAATACAATTAAATAAATTAAATAAAATTAGCTAAATTACAAAAAACAAACACTAAATTACAGAAAATAAAAAAAATTACAGATCTTTAAACTAATTACACCTAATCTAATAGCCCTATCAAAAAAAAAAAACCTAGCCTAAACTATCAATAGCCCTTAAAAGGGCCTTTTGTGGGGCATTGCCCCAAAGTAATCAGCTCTTTTACCTTTTACAAACAACCCCCCCAACAGTAAAACCCACCACCCACACAACCAACCCCCCAAATAAAATACTAACTAAAAAAACCTATGCTCCCCATTGCCCTGAAAAGGGCATTTGGATGGGCATTGCCCATAAATTTAATGAATTTTTAAATAACCGACAACATTCTGATTTATCTATCTCTGATGAGGATCTATCTGGTTCAGAAGATTCTGCCTCAGATATTGACACTGACAAATCTTCATACTTATTTAAAATGGAGTATATTTGTTCCTTATTAAAAGAGGTGTTGATTGCATTAGATATGGAGGAGACTAGTCCTCTTTATATTAAAACCAGTAAACCTTTAAATTCGGTTTTTAAACCTCATGTAGTTATTCTAGAGGTTTTTCCAGTTCCTGATGCTATATCAGATGTAATTTCTAGGGAATGGAATAGACTGGGTACTTCTTTTACTCCTTCTTCAAGGTTTAAGAAACGGTATCCTTTGCCGACTGATAGATTGGAGTTTTGGGAAAAGATCCCCAAAGTTGATGGGGCCATCTCTACTCTTGCTAAACGTACTACTATTCCTACAGCAGATAGTACTTCTTTTAAAGATCCTTTAGATAGGAAACTTGAATCTTATCTAAGGAAGGCTTATTTATGTTCAGGTCATCTTCTTAGGCCTGCTATTTCTTTGGCTGATGTTGCTGCTGCTTCAACTTTTTGGTTGGAAACTTTAGCACAACAAGTACCAGATCATAATGTGTATAGCATTGTTAAGCTAATTCAACATGCTAATAATTTCATTTGTGATGCCATTTTTTATATTATTAGAATTGATGTCAGATATATGTCTTTAGCTATTTTAGCTAGAAGAGCTTTATGGCTTAAATCTTGGAATGCTGACATGACTTCTAAATCAACGTTGCTATCTCTCTCTTTCCAAGGTAATAAATTATTTGGTTCTCAGTTGGATTCTATTATTTCAACTGTCACTGGGGAAAAGGGAGCTTTTTTGCCTCAGGATAAAAAAATCTAAGGGTAAATTTAGGGCTGCTAACCGTTTTCGCTCCTTTCGTCAAAATAAGGAACAGAAACCTGACCCTTCCCCTAAGGGAACGGTTTCCAATTGGAAGCCTTCTCCAGTCTGGAATAAATCCAAGCCATTTAAAAAATCAAAATCAGCCCCCAAGACTGCATGAAGGTGCGGCCCTCATTCCAGCGCAGCTGGTAGGGGGCAGACTAAGATTTTACAAGGATGTTTGGATCAATTCAATCCAAAATCATTGGATTCAGAACATTGTTTCTCAAGGGTACAGAATAGGTTTCAAGATAAGACCGCCTGTGAGAAGGTTCTTTCTCTCACGCATTCCAGTGAACCCAGTAAAGGCTCAGGCTTTCCTGAAGTGTGTTTCAGACCTGGAGATATCTGTGGTAATTGTGCCAGTTCCTTTTCAGGAACGGGGTCTGGAGTTTTATTCAAATCTGTTCATTGTTTCAAAGAAGGAGAATTCTTTCAGACCAGTTCTGGATCTAAAAATTTTGAATCGTTATGTAAGAATACCAACATTCAAAATGGTGACTATAAGGACTATTCTGCCTTTTGTTCTGCAAGGGCATTATATGTCCACAATAGACTTACAGGATGCATATCTCCATATTCCGATTCATCCAGATCACTATCAGTTCCTGAGATTCTCTTTTCTAGACAAGCATTACCAATTTGTTGCCCTTCCTTTTGGCCTAGCAACAGCTCCAAGGATCTTTTCAAAGGTTCTCAGTGCCCTACTCTCTGTAATCAGAGAGTGGGGTATTGCGGTGTTTCCTTATTTGGACGATATCTTGGTACTTGCTCAGTCTTTACATTCTGCAGAATCTCACACGAATCAACTAGTGTTGTTTCTTCAAAGACATGGTTGGAGGATCAATTTACCAAAAAGTTCCTTGATTCCTCAGACAAGGGTAACCTTTTTAGGATTCCAAATAGATTCAGTATCCATGACTTTGTCTCTAACAGACAAAAGACGTCTGAAATTGGTTTCAGCTTGTCGGAACCTCCAGTTTCAATCATTCCCTTCAGTAGCTATGTGCATGGAGGTTTTAGGTCTCATGACTGCAGCATCGGATACGATCCCCTTTGCTCGTTTTCACATGAGACCTCTTCAGCTTTGTATGCTGAGCCAATGGTGCAGGGATTATACAAAGATATCACAATTAATATCCTTAAATCCCAATTTTCGACTATCTCTGACTTGGTGGTTAGATCACCATTGTTTAGTTCAAGGGGCCTCTTTTGTTCATCCAGCCTGGACTGTGATCACAACAGATGCGAGTCTTTCAGGTTGGGGAGCTGTCTGGGGATCTCTGACAGTGCAGGGGGTTTGGAAATCTCAAGAGGCGAGATTACCAATCAATATTTTGGAACTCCGTGCGATTCTCAGAGCTCTTCAGTTTTGGCCTCTTCTGAAGAGAGAACCATTTATTTGTTTTCAGACAGACAATGTCACAACCTTGGCGTATGTCAATCATCAAGGTGGGACTCACAGTCCTCAAGCTATGAAAGAAGTATCTTGGATACTTGCATAGGCGGAATCCAGCTCCTGTCTAATTTCTGCGGTCCATATCCCAGGTATAGACAATTGGGAAGTGGATTATCTCAGTCGCCAGACTTTACATCTGGGAGAGTGGTCTCTTCACCCAGATGTGTTTTTTCAGATGTGGGGGCTTCCAGAAATAGATCTGATGGCTTCTCATCTAAACAGAAAACTTCCCAGGTATCTGTCCAGGTCCAGGGATCCTCAGGCGGAAGCAGTGGATACGTTGACACTTCCTTGGAGTTATCAACCTGCTTATATCTTTCCGCCTCTAGTTCTTCTTCCAAGAATGATTTCCAAAATCATAATGGAGCGTTCGTTTGTACTGCTGGTGGCTCCAGCATGGCCACACAGGTTTTGGTATGCAGATCTTGTTTGGATGTCCAGTTGCCAACCTTGGCCATTTCCGTTAAGGCCAGACCTTCTATATCAAGGCCCATTTTTCCATCAGGATCTCAAATCATTAAATTTGAAGGTATGGAGATTGAACGCTTAGTGCTTATTCATAGAGGTTTCTCTGACTCAGTGATTAATACTATGTTGCAGGCTCGAAAATCTGTGTCTAGAAAGATTTATTATCGAGTTTGGAAGACTTACATTTCATGGTGTTCTTCTCATAAATTCTCTTGGCATTCTTTTGGGATTCCTAGAATTTTACAGTTTCCTCAGGATGGTTTAGATAAGGGTTTGTCTGCAAGTTCCTTGAAAGGACAAATCTCTGCTCTTTCTGTTCTGTTCCACAGAAAAATTGCTAATCTTCCTGATATTCATTGTTTTGTACAGGCTTTGGTTCGTATCAAGCCTGTCATTAAGTCAATCTCTCCTCCTTGGAGTCTTAATTTGGTTTTGAAGGCTTTACAGGCTCCTCCGTTTGAGCCTATGCATTCTATGGACATTAAATTACTTTCTTGGAAAGTATTGTTCCTTTTGGCTATCTCTTCTGCTAGAAGAGTTTCTGAATTATCTGCTCTTTCTTGCAAGTCTCCTTTTCTGATTTTTCATCAGGATAAGGCGGTTTTGCGGACTTCATTTAAATTTTTACCTAAAGTTGTGAATTCCAACAACATTAGTAGGGAAATTGTTGTCCCTTCGTTGTGTCCTAATCCTAAGAATTCTTTGGAGAGATCTTTACATTCTTTGGATGTGGTAAGAGCTTTGAAATATTATGTTGAAACTACTAAAGATTTCAGAAAGACTTCTAGTCTATTTGTTATCTTTTCTGGTTCTAGGAAAGGTCAGAAGGCTTCTGCCATTTCTTTGGCATCTTGGTTAAAGCTTTTGATTCATCATGCTTATTTGGAGTCGGGTAAATCCCCACCTCAGAGGATTACGGCTCATTCTACTAGGTCAGTTTCCACTTCCTGGGCTTTTAAGAATGAAGCTCCTGTTGATCAGATTTGTAAAGCAGCAACTTGGTCTTCTTTGCATACTTTCACTAAATTCTACCATTTTGATGTTTTCTCTTCTTCAGAAGCAGTTTTTGGTAGAAAGGTACTTCAGGCAGCTGTTTCAGTTTGATTCTTCTGCTTATAATTTCAGTTTTTTTCATTATAAAGATTAAAACTTTTGATTTGGGTTGTGGATTAATTTTTCAGCGGAATTGGCTGTCTTTATTTTTATCCCTCCCTCTCTAGTGACTCTTGCGTGGAGTTCCACATCTTGGGTATTTGCTATCCCATACGTCACTAGCTCATGGACTCTTGCCAATTACATGAAAGAAAACATAATTTATGTAAGAATTTACCTGATATATTCATTTCTTTCATATTGGCAAGAGTCCATGGGACCCACCCTTTTTATGGTGGTTATGATTTTTTTGTATTAAGCACAATTATTCCAATTCCTTGTTGATGCTTTCGCTCCTTTCTTATCACCCCACTTCTTGGCTATTCGTTAAACTGAATTGTGGGTGGGGTGGGGGTGTATTTATAGGCATTTTGAGGTTTGGGAAACTTTGCCCCTCCTGGTAGGAATGTATATCCCATACGTCACTAGCTCATGGACTCTTGCCAATATGAAAGAAATTAATTTATCAGGTAAATTCTAACATAAATTATGTTTTTTCTATGGGACTTCCATAGCGCCTGTATTAAGAGTCTGTCCTGGTAGGCCAAAAAGTGAGCGGTACACACTCTACCTCCAAGATTCCTAACGCATTCTAAAGTCAGTAGTTATGAGTTTTACACTAGAACGCTGTAGCATAAAACTCATAACTAAAGTGCTAAAAAGTACACTAACACCCATAAACTATTAACCCCTAAACCGAGGCCCTCCCGCATCGCAAACACTATAATACAATTTTTAACCCCTAATCTACCGCTCCGGATATCGCCGCCACTATAATAAACATATTAACCCCTAAACCGCAACACTCCCGCCTCGCAAACACTAGTTAAATATTATTAACCCCTAATCTGCCGCCCCTAACATCGCCACCACCTACATTATACTTATTAACCCCTAATTTGCCATCCCCAACGTCGCCGCCACTATATTAAATGTATTAACCCCTAAATCTAAGTCTAACCCTAACACCCCCTAACTTAAATATAATTTAAATAAATCTAAAGAAAATTACTGTAATTAACTAAATTATTCCTATTTAAAACTAAATACTTGCCTATAAAATAAACCCTAAGCTAGCTACAATATAACTAATAGTTATTTTGTATCTAGCTTAGGGCTTATTTTCCTTTTACATGCAAGTTTGTATTTATTTTAACTAGGTAGAATAGTTACTAAATAGTTATTAACTATTTACTAACTACCTAGCTAAAATAAATACAAATTGACCTGTAAAATAAAACCTAACCTAAGTTACACTAACACCTAACACTACACTACACTACAATTAAATAAATTAACTAAATTAAATACAATTAAATACAATTAAATAAATTAAATAAAATTAGCTAAATTACAAAAAACAAACACTAAATTACAGAAAATAAAAAAAATTACAGATCTTTAAACTAATTACACCTAATCTAATAGCCCTATCAAAAAAAAAAAACCTAGCCTAAACTATCAATAGCCCTTAAAAGGGCCTTTTGTGGGGCATTGCCCCAAAGTAATCAGCTCTTTTACCTTTTACAAACAACCCCCCCAACAGTAAAACCCACCACCCACACAACCAACCCCCCAAATAAAATACTAACTAAAAAAACCTATGCTCCCCATTGCCCTGAAAAGGGCATTTGGATGGGCATTGCCCTTAAAAGGGCATTTAGCTTTTTTGCAGGCCCAAAGCCCTAACCTAAAAAATAAGCCCACCCAATAGACCCTTAAAAAAATCATAACACTAACACCCGAAGATTCACTTACCGGGAGAAGTCTTCATCCAAGCAGCAAGATATCCTCAATGAAGCCAGCAGAAGTGGTCCTCCAGATGGGCAGAAGTCTTCATCCAGACGGCATCTTCTATCTTCATTCTTCCGGCACGAAGCGGGTCCATCTTCAAGACGTCCGACACAGAACATCCTCTTCAAACGACTGCTTCTTCGTAATGAATATCTCCTTAACTGACGTCATCCAAGATGGCGTCCCTTAGATTCCGATTGACTGATAGAATTCTATGAGCCAATCGGAATTAAGGTAGAAAAAATCCTATTGGCTGATGTTCCAATCAGCCAATAGAATGCAAGCTCAATCCTATTGGCTGATTGGATCAGCCAATTGGATTGAAATTCAATCCTATTGGCTGATCCAATCAGCCAATAGGATTTTTTCTATCTTAATTCCGATTGGCTAATAGAATTCTATCAGCCAATCGGAATCTAAGGGACGCCATCTTGGATGACGTCACTTAAAGGAATATTTATTACGAAGAAGTCATCGTTTGAAGAGGATGCTCTGCGACGGATGTCTTGAAGATGGACCTGTTTCAAGCCGGAAGGATGAAGATAGAAGATGCCGTCTGGATGAAGACTTCTGCCCATCTGGAGGACCACTTCTGCCCGTCTGGAGGACCACTTCTGCCGGCTTTGTTGAGGACATCTTGCCGCTTGGATGAAGACTTCTCCCGGTAAGTGAATCTTTGGGGGTTAGTGTTAGAATTTTTTTAAGGGTGTATTGGGTGGGTTTATTTTTTAGGTTAGGGCTTTGGGCCTGCAAAAGAGCTAAATGTAATTTTAAGGGCAATGTCCATCCAAATGCCCTTTTCAGGGCAATGGGGAGCTTAGGTTTTTTTAGTTAGGCTTTTATTTGGGGGGTTGGTTGTGTGGTTGGTGGGTTTTACTGTTGGGGGGGTTGTTTGTATTTTTTTTTACAGGTAAAAGAGCTGATTACTTTGGGGCAATGCCCAGCAAAAGGCCCTTTTAAGGGCCATTGATAGTTTAGTTTAGGCTAGGTTTTTTTTATTTTGGGGGGGCTTTTTTTATTTTGATAGGGCTATCAGATTAGGTGTAATTAGTTTAAAGATCTGTAATTTGTTTTTTATTTTCTGTAATTTAGTGGGGTTTTTTGTTGTGATTTAGCTAATTTAATTTATTTAATTGTATTTAATTTAGTTAATTTATTTAATTGTAGTGTAGTGTTAGGTGTTATTGTAACTTAGGTTAGGTTTTATTTTACAAGTCAATTTGTATTTATTTTAGCTAGGTAGTTATTAAATAGTTAATAACTATTTAATAACTATTCTACCTAGTTAAAATAAATACAAACTTGCCTGTAAAATAAAAACAAACCCTAAGCTAGCTACAATGTAACTATTAGTTATATTGTAGCTAGCTTAGGGTTTATTTTATAGGTAAGTATTTAGTTTTAAATAGGAATAATTTAGTTAATGATAGAAATTTTATTTAGAATTATTTTAATTATATTTCAATTAGGGGGTGTTAGGGTTAGGGTTAGACTTAGGTTTAGGTGTTAATAAATTTAATATAGTGGCTGCGACGTTGGGGGCGGCAGATTAGGGGATAATAAGTGTAGGTAGGTTGTGGCGACATTGTGGGCAGCAGATTAGGGGTTAATAAATATAATGTAGGTGGCGGCGATGTTGGGGGCAGCAGATTAGGGGTTAATAAGTATAATGTAGGTGGCGGCGGTGTCCGGAGCGGCAGATTAGGGGTTAATAAGAATAATGTAGGTGTCAGCGATGTCGGGGGCGGCACATTAGGGGTTAATAAGTATAAGATTAGGGGTGTTTAGAATCAGGGTTCATGTTAGGGTGTTAGGTGTAAACATAAAATGTGTTTCCCCATAGGAATCAATGGGGCTGCGTTACTGAGTTTTACGCTGCTTTTTTGCAGGTTTTCTCAGCCGGCTCTCCTCATTGATGTCTATGGGGAAATTGTGCACAAGCACGTAAAACCAGCTCACCGCTGACTTAAGCAGCGCTGGTATTGGAGTGCGGTATGGAGCACGATTTTGCTCTATGCTCACTTCTTGCCTTTTAACGCCGGGTTTGTAAAAACCTGTAATACCAGCGCTGCAGGTAAGTGAGCGGTGAGAAAAAACTGCACGTTGGCACTGCATAGCTCCTAACGCAAAACTCATAATCTGGCCGTGTGAGTTTTAACAATCCACTATATGCCACTTTAGAGCTAAAAAATGTTGTCCATTAAAAATAATGCATTACCCCACACTATCCACCAACTTACTTTAGCACTGAGAGGTTGTTTCTAAATGGAACTGTGGCAATAATCATATAGCTATATAACATATCATAACAATTATTTAACTAATTAATGCATTTGTATACCAGGCTGCTATGCACTTGGAAAGAAGTAATTATAGCTCAAACTCCATAAATTAATCTGCATCTATTGAACAACACCCCCCGCCCCCATGCCCTGTCTATACTGTAAAAAACTGCTCTATTGTATGCTGATTTGTGCAAGATGACTCATACCCAGACTATGGAAAAAATCTGACATCCCTACTGTGGTTAAAAGAAGTGGACCATGTTCTAGCGTTAGAAAAACTACATTACACTTTTGTAGGTAAACAAGACTTTATTTCAGACGTTTTATACATTTGGGAAGAGACACGATCTGAAACAATTCGACAATATACAATAACACAAATAAAGAGGATACATTAACTGCACAAAATGGATAACAGTTACCCTACATTTCTGTAACAGAAGGTACACTATGGTAATTTATTGTATTTATTCACCTTGTTTAAAAATTTTGTTTGAAGTAAATATACTCTGCTTATAAGGGAAAGGCCGCACCTAACTGGATATACACCCGGGAATTCACGTCAACCTGGCGTGTTAGGAACACCGGCTCGACCTCTAGGCCTATTGAGACTTATCAAGGCTGATCAGAGCATTTTTTTTACTGTTGTTTTTTGTATTGTTATTTCCTTGTTGAAAATGTTATACATTTGACAATGTATCTATGACATTTAAATCAATAAAACATTTAAATGAAAAAAAAAAAAAATCTGCATCTGACTTTTTGCCTTAACTAAATAATTAATTTACAGTGGGGATATAAAAGTAATTTATATTAAGTTTTCCCTTCTGTCTATATCCCACCATTGGTCCCCATACATATTGTGGTAATCTAGGGGTCTCCTCTATCTTTAGTGGATGCAGTGGAGACCAGTTTAATGCTTTGCCATAGGGAATCAAATGGAACATGTCTTTTTGGGGTAAATTTGGACAGCTTGGAGAGAGGATGGAACCAGCAATAGGTTATGTAATTTCGGCAAAATTAACACATCATAATACAGCTTATACATGCAAGATAAAGGTAGTTTTATATCATTTCTAATACTTTTGTATTCATTGTACCATTGGAAAAATAGCACATTTCTATAATCAGAAAAGTAATAGTTTTTGTTTTAAATAAATTTAGACTATTACTTGCATTTTAGAACACAAAAAAAAACCAAATCAAAGATGCAGGCAGAGAAGATTGTGACTTACTTGTGGAGAAAAATGGTAATTTTTTATAATTTTATTTATTAATCTAGGGTTAGATTACAAGTGGAGCGCTAAATTATCTTTCACCCACAAACACGCAAATTTGCCTGTTTGCAGGTGCACTATAATTAACCAGCCATTACAAGGGGCTAGTTATTGCAACTGCAAGTGGTAGCAATTAGCCCTCAGAAAATTAACCAGAAATCCAATCTCTGGTTAATTTTCTAAATCTGCCCCAAATACCCTTTTTAAAAAAAAGTAGCATTTTTTTAATTAAAAACAACTGCACAAGGCAGTTTTTGGGGTCTAAATTTGGCGGGAGTGGGGTGTTAGAAAAAAACGGCACTGAAAAGTGCCTTTACATTGTGGTCTATGGGAACTATGTGTTCCCTGTAAATATATATGTATATGATTTTATATATATATTTGTATTAATATGTGTACACATATTACACATACACATATTAACATATAAATATATTTGCTGCCATCGCTGCGCTACTGACATCCTTTGCTGTGCGAGGTTCTGATGCTGTCTCTGAAGCATCAAATGGGGCTCCCGTTGGAGCCTTTGGAAGCACGCTTTCCAGCAATGTGAGCACAATGCTTTCCACCAATGTGAACGTGAGCTCGCTTTCACATTGCTGTTATCTTGTAATACCAACGCACATTAGCATGCCCTGGTATTACACAGTGGAGCTTTAATATCGCTTTCATCAAAAAAAATAAGAAAAATAAGGGACAGATTACAGATTACCTGATGCGTGTTATTCGCGATTGCGCTCGAGTGAACCTGTTTACTTTCAACTCTTAATAGATGTGCTATTTCCATTGCACAGAAAAAGATGGAAAAGCACGATATTGCTTGCGTGCTACAGTAGCGTGCCAGTGGTAATCTAGCCCTTAATTGGGAATACCCACAAAATAGATATGTTTGCTTTATCTGGCTTACCTCTATCTAATCAATAGGCTATGTGCTTTAAGCAACATCTGTATTGACCCTGCATGCACAATCTTACTTTATGTTGAGTTTATTATATAATAGCATGCATGTCTATTAGCAATGCATGAGAAGTAATTTACACTGTAGTTAGCAGCTAACTGGTGCAGTTTATTAGAGTGCCCAACCTACCAAAAACCTAGGGCTTGCTCCTATCACATCAGTGGGCCATACACATTTGACTCTCCAATCAATTATCCGCGCTGATTGGCTGTATTTCTGAGTTCTGCCATTTGACTGGTTGCAGCGCTACACTTGACTTGAAGGAAGTTCATGTCTGATCAAGGTTTATTTACAGAAATATTTGGAATTGAAGCAGTATTTAATCTTGCAGTGGATGTCAGTGCTCAATAGTCAAACATTAGAATCTCTATTCAGAGCCTGCATGTGTAGTTTGTGTCCTGTGTTTGGCTGCTTCCCCATAACAAAATGTGCTGACTGACATCCGAATCTGAATGCTCATGCACATCACTTTTTGTTTTTATGGCTATAAAATCTCGGTCTGGAAAGTAATAAACTTTCTGATCAGTTTGTATTCAATTTACACATATTTTCAAATATAGTTTTATTGTTATATATTTTAGAATTGTTGATTCATGGAACAGACTTCTATAGAGGTGGAAGGCACAAGTACAGTTAGAGAATTCAATGATAAACCCACTGGTCCTAATCTGCCAAAGTCCCTTTAAAAACATGGAGATGTTTTGAGCCTTTAGGGTATATTTATGAAGTAGCAGATGCTGCTAATTGCGGGCAGACTTCTGGCTCATCGGAAATGTAAGTTAAGAAGCAGCGGTCTTAAGAACGCTGCTCCTTAACTCATCCGTAACCTCTGAGGTGGTGGAAAGCAAAAATCCCGATAAGATACGATCTGGATGAGTGACACCCCCTGCTATTGGGCCGATTGGCTGCGAATGCTTGTGCAATTTTAAATGCCGACAGAGTATGCTGTCGGCATTTAGTGATGTCAGGCAGACATGATTCCCTACAGTGGACCATGTCCGTCTAAAATGTGTTAAATCTACCCCTTTGAGTCAGTAATGAGGCAGCTGAACAGTAAACTATGTTGAAAAATAAATTTTAAAACTGGTAGAATCCCATTATTAGCAGTAAATTAAATACATAAAACAAACAAAGTTTACTACTTCTGACTTTAATGTAATAAGTGCAGTATGTAATGTGATAGCAGGGAACACTTATTGGAATTTATCAATATAGATGATACTAGCAAAGTTGTAATGAAATATGTACTTGATGTATTTGAAGTGAAATTCTAATGCACAAATTAAAAGCTATAATATGTTTGCATTAGCTTATTAACCCCTTTGTAATGGTTAAAACATTAACACATAGATAAAGTCTCTCAAGAGCCTCCTCCAAAGCAGTACCTAGCCTGTGAGATTGACAGGTCATGGTCATTGGTTCACCTGTGGTTTCCTGCCGGGAGCTGCAATGATTGTAGCACTCAAACAGGACTTTACCTCTGTGTTTAACCTCATTTGCAGAGATTAAACACTGAGCTATGTAGGGCCAGTAATGCAAAAAATGACATGCTCTAATAGATTAGATTATTCCATTTTTATATTACAATGTCCCTTTCAGGAAATAAGACCATAATAATAGAGGCAATATTAAAGTAAAAGAGAAAAAAAACAAGCACGCTCAATTATTAGTTATATCCTAAACTTTTTTTGTGGGTTTCAAATCACATTCATAAAGTGATGCTGTCTCATCTTGTCCTGAAGCCTCTTACTTAATATCAATCAAAGTATTTATGCATTTTACTATAGATCAATTAACTGCTGGCAAATTCTAAAACAACATCTGAAACATTCATATCTTACAGTAAAACCACTTAGCACTACACTATGGGAAAGACATGGTGGCGGGAAACACTTGGTAATTGGATGCTACCATAATTATAACTGTGGAATATAGTTCTTTGGCAGATTAACATAAACAGTTCTTTATGGTGTGACATTGCGGCACAGAGCACCTTTATAGACTTGCCTTGTGTGTCTGACCTGTGTCTGGGGTCTCTCCATTTTTTAATTGTAACAATAAAAAGATGGGTTTTTACCATTTTTTCTCACAGAGTAATGTCTGCTTTACTGTGTGCTGCCCTTTGGATTTCCACAGCCTGATCTGCTGTAGCTACGGCACTCCAGGTTGCACTGGGTAGCAGATTTTCTTTGTCACGTAGACTATTTTTGCACGGACCAGTAGTTTAACCGTGTTCCGGATACCCCTCTTGCTAAATAGCACCTTTATACATATTATACATATTATATTACCAGTCAGAAGTTTCAGACGACTTCTGCAGCGGTCAGACACTCTCAACAATGTTATTCCGCCATAGTTATTGGTCACATGAAGGATCTGAAAATGTTCTAACTTCTAAGAAATGCCTAGGATCTTGAAAATTTCATAGCGTTTTCACCTGTGTGTGAGTATTAATTTTCCTATATATATATAAATAATTTATTTTGATAATGTATATATTAAAAGCATTTTCGTTATAATCTTTGCATTACTGAAAACGTAAACAAACAAAAGAAAATGAAAAAAACTTTGCTTATTGATTTAAGCAGGCATTATCCAATGGATGCAAACCAGAAAGCAGCAGCAGAATAGACTGACAGTTTCTCTCAGCTTGTCAGTGTAAGACCTGTGACGTTTTCTAGCCAATCAGCATTCTCAGGAAGTTAAAATGCGATTTTGTTTGAGCTGCTCTTAGATCTGTGGAGGAACTGAAGGAGTATTATGGACATTTGAACATGGATTGGACAAACACAATGTCATCCAGTTTTTTTGTCACTGTAGCACCATGGCCATGCTACATGACACATATTTAGTTGTCAATCAAGACAAATTTATTTGGCAGATGAAGAACTATGAACAGTCATAAAAGATAAATGTAGAGACAGAGCAGTGGAGAATGGAGAGGAGATTGAGAAGAGATCTTAAAAACAAATGGTTGCTGCAGACAATGTTTTTTTTAAAATAGTAAATTTTAAAAAAAAAGTACTGTAATAACCAGCGGCTGCTTAGCTAGCTAAGAAAATGGTTCGTTTTTAAAATTAAAGTGGGCATCTGGGCATGTGAGAGTGAGTATATGGTGAGTAAAAATGGTTGTTGGTTGATGCAATAGGTGTTACTGACACTACAAGAGCCAAACCACATTGCGCTAATTAAACGGATGACAAATATGTGTGGTAATATGGGATTGTGTGGACACAGTAAGATAATTGATGCAATAACATTACTGACACTGCATAAGTAACACACTAATTTACCAATACCACACATACATGTCAGTTGATTTAGCACAATGTAGTAATTCTGTATGTACAGTACGTGACTGTGTACTGTGTGTTGTAGTTTTTCTTTGTTCATTTATAACCTATATAGAAAGTAGAAAGTAATGAATATTAAAGAGCCATGAAACCCCTAATTTTCTTTCATGATTCAGATAGAACATACATTTTTAAACAGCTTTCCAATTTACTTCTATCGACTTTTCTTCACTCTTTTGGCGTCCTTTATTGAAGGAGCAACAGTTTAATACTGGGAGCTAGCTAAACACACTGGTAATCCAATGACAAGAGGCATGCGTGTGCAGCCACCAACAGCAGCTAGCTACCTGCTATTGAGCCTATGTAGTTATTCTATTCAACAAAGGATACCAAGATAACCAAGCCAATTAAATAATAGAAGTAAATTGGAAACTTGTTTGAAATGACATGCGGCTCTATCTGAATCATGAAAGAAACATTTGGGTTTCATATTCCTTTAACAAAATGACCATCACGGCGGGGGAAGGCCATGAGAAATGCAACCACAGCATACATTAGTAAGCAACTTTTCATTTTATTTCTAACATCAATTTTGCTTCATTATCTTGGTATCCTTCTTTGAAAGTGCACTACTTGGAGGGAGCTAGCTGAGCACATTGTGAAGCCAATGACAAGAGGCATATATGTGTAGCCGCCAATCATCCGCTAGCTCTCTTCCTGCTTTTGAGCCTCAGCCTACCTGTAGGTATGCTTATCAACAAAGAATACCAAGAAAAAGAAGCAAATTAGATAAAAAGGTACATTGGAAAGTTGTTTAAAAGTGCTTGCTCTACCTGAATCATGAATGAAAAACAATGTTTCATGTCCCTTTAAGAATAGACACTTTCCCTTTAGTATAGATTGTACCTTTTTAGTTTTATCAAAAATGCTGTGCACAAAAATTAGATGTATAAATAATAGCAGAATAAGGTATAGGAAAGTCAAAATTAAACTTGCAAGAATCAGATTGAGCATGCAATTTTAAGACACTTGTAAGATCACTTCTATTTTCAATGTGCTTTGTTCTCTTGGTATCCATTGTTGAAAATGAATATGCACATATCCTACACTAGTGGGAGCTAGCTGGTGATTGGTGCCTGCATACATTTGTCTCTTGTAATTGGCTATTTGGCTAACTAGATGTGTTCAGCTAGCTGCCAGTAGTGCAATGCTGTTCTTTCAGAAAAGGATAACAAGATAATGAAGCATGATAATAAATGTACATTTGATTCAGGTAGAATCAGAAAAGCTGAATCGTTTGCTTTGTATCCCTTGTTGAAATGGATCTCCTTTCTATGAGAGCACACTAAGGTAGTTTAGGAGTGTGCACATGTCCTAAGCAATATATGCATAACATTTTTACAAACATTAGCTAAATAACGCAAAACATTAGCACTTCCAGGTAAACGCTGGTATTACAAGTTGAAAGTAAAAAGTTATCGCTTAAAGTAAAGGTAAACTTTCAAGAATGAGTGCCCGATTTTTAAAAATAATATTAAAGACAGGGGCACTTTTATTCATGAAAGTTTACATTTTAGCGGTTTTGTCAAAATACTTACTTTTTCTTCTTGCAAGCCGGAGCAGCGATTCCCCCGCCCGCAGGTGGTCTCTTCTTACGTCAGCAATGACAAATCTGGCTTCCTCCAATCACGGCTTCCCCCCCAGAGCAAACATTGCCTGAGTCCACGCCATGATTGGAGGAAGCCGGATTCGTCATTGCTGGTGTAAGAAGAGACGACCCTCGGGCGGGGGAATCGCTGCTCCGGCTTGCAAGAAGAAAAGGTAAGTATTTTAACAAAACTGCTGAAATGTAAACTTTCATGAATGAAAGTGCCCCTGTTTTTAATCTTTTTAAAAACTGGGCATTTATTCGTGAAAGTTTACCTTCACTTTAAGCAAAAGACCCAAACTGGTCTCAATGGGGCCGATTTAACAATGGCCGAATGCCCCCTAATCGCCCTGTTTCTGCGCTGAGCCTTCAAGCTCACCGGAAACAGCAGTTAAGAAGCAGCAGTCTTCAGACCACTGCTCTTTAACTGGTCTGCTGCCTCTGAGGCTGCGGACATCAATCCGCTCTATTGTATACGAAAGGGTTTATTGACACCCCCTGCTAGCAGGGGGTGGCATTGCACAGTCAGATTCATATGCTGTCAGCATTCAGTGATGTCTGGCGGACATGATACGCCACAGCGTATCATGTCCGTCAGACATTGATAAATCGGCCCCAGTGAATCATGTCCCCAGCTGTATGCCAGTAAAAAAAAATCAAAATTCACAATACATTTATTTAATTGACATAAAAATAATATATACTAAAAAGTGGCAAAAACAAGTTAAATTGTAGTGAAAACTGCAAATTAAGACATGGGGGCGATTTATTTAAGTGCGGACGGACATGATATGATGTAAGATAACATGTCCGCCCCTCATCGATAAAAGCCGACAGCATACACTGTTGGCATTTATCAATGCACAAGCAGTTCTTGTGAACTGCTTGTGCAATGCCGGCACCTGCAGATTTGTGGCCAACCGACCGCTAGCAGGGGGTGTCAATCAGCCCGATCGTATAAGATCGGGTGTATTGATGTCCTCAGCCTCAGAGCAGGCGGACAAATTATGGAGCTGCGCTCTTTAGACCGCTGCTTCATAACCTCTGTTTCTGGCGAGCCTGAAGGAGCTTGATAATTCGGCCCCTTTATATCAGCCCCAGGTGTTTTAATCTTAAATCTCCGAAGTGAAATTACTTTCTAGGAAGGGCCCTATCATCTTTATGAGACTTCCAGGTTCTCTAAAGGGTCTATTTATCAAGCTACGGTGGACAGGGGTTACATATGCTGCAGGTTACCTCTGGCGGACTGAATTCTGCTGGCAGGTTTGCACAAGAACGCTATTTTGCGCTCTTGTGCAATGCCGCCCCCTGCCCGGGCATAGTCAGTCATGCGCAGGCAGGAGCTGTCAATCTCCCCCGTCGGACTAGAACAGGGATTTTGAAATTCTCCACCTAAGAGGTGGAGAAGAGTTAGGAAAGCAGCGGTCTGATGACCACTGCTTCATAAATATGGATTGCAGGTTCTCTTGTGAATGAGTCAAAGGAAGGAGAAAGCAGGCAAAGCCTTTGATAAATTGTCCCTTTAATAAAAAGTTTAAAGTGTGCTAAGTCGAAGATGTATTCTGACTTTATGCTCAAAGGGGTAAATATCGAAGGGGACACAGGGAAAACATAAAAAATTGTATATATTTAAACAAAAATAGCAAACCACAAAATAAAATACAAACACAATATAATAATCTTAAACGCAGCTCATGAAATCCCATGTTCCAGCTTCCCTCTTTGAGACTATTGGAGAGCTCAACATACGGAATATGGGATTTCAAGGGCTGCTTTTAAGTTTATTATAGTGTGTCTTATATTTTATATTTTATTTTGTGGTTTTCTATCTTTGTTGAAATATATAATATTATTTGTGTTTTCCCTGTGTCAATAATATGAGTCATTGGTATTTATTAGACTTAAGGAGTTCCCCTTTGATATTTACCCCGTTGTGCACAAACATGCATTTCCTGTTAGGTCACATTAAAGCTGCTTATTTTGATTCTAAAACGTAAGGTATGTTTAAATATTGCTCTTTCATAAATGTGATAGATTTTATTTGCTTGTTGTAAACAATAAAAAGAGACGTTAGTAGTTATACATATAGTCCAAAATTAAATGACCAGGCAGCACTATCTCCCACCTAAAGACACAGACAAAGGAGGCCAATACATTAGAAGCAGTTATGAAAAGGTAACTCCAACCCCAGGTATTAATAAAATTACCTTTATTGTCTTATTGGGTCAAAGTAAAACAGTCTGTTTTGTTTTGACCCAAAACGAGACAATAAATCAATGTTAGAAATCCTGGCCTTGCAGACCCTGCAATGCTGGGGGGGGCTTAAAGTTAAGAGTGGCACACTGCCAGTTCAGCTTTTCAGGGGCGATGGGCTGGTGCAGTGTCATGTCACCTGCTGGGGACCAGTGGCATGTAGCAGAGGGAGGGTACAGAGCGACCCGTGCAAGCAGGGCATCTTGCAAGGCCACTTCGCTACAGGCCAGGCAGCACAGGGGATGGGGTTACAAGTAAGGGTAGGGGCCAGGGGGGCATAGAACAACATTTTTTGGGGGGGGGGAAGGAGAACAACAATTTTTGCCATAAATGTCTAGATCTCTTTATTTATTATCGCTTTTCACATTGTATATTTTTAACGCTCACAGACAAAGCTTGAAAAACTTGTGAAGGAAACTGTTCTAATGGGGCTCTGCTGTAGTTAGAATAAAAAATAAGCATATTGCTCAGAAAGGAATCATCAGCCCACACTATAGAGACATTTTAGTCAGCTATAGGTGGACAAATTCTCAAAAAGAAAACCTGATACAGCACTGCTCGGCATAATGTAAGATTGCACAAGAGCTCTAGATTAGTTGTGCAAAAGCAGGGTCAGACAATCATCCTGAACAAACAAGGATGAATATTAGAAACTGCTTCTGAAATTTGAGTTGTAGGCTCAAGCCTGCACCACAATGTCTTTGAAGTGAATGCAGCTTAATACATTTTCCTTTATATAATGGTAAAAAAACACCCAAAAATAGGCCAAGAAAGGAACAGCATTAAAAGTAGTTACTGTAATATTAACAACCAAACAGAAAATGCCAATTCAAGCAGGACTGGGATAAAGTCTACTTAAAGATTATAAATCATAATTGTAGCAATATTAAGCAGTTTATATTAATATATGCAACAGAGGCCCTTCAAGGCATATCCAGTTGGTTCTGCCCCATGTTTTTTTTATTAGTTTAATTAGCTCATACATCAATTAGGTCTCAGTAATGTGACAAAACACAGTACAATGATATATGTTTTCTTTTCTGATTATCTTCATAAATATAAGTTAGTGTGGCTAATGTTTGTGTATTTCTTTTGAAAACACAAGATTCATTTATAAGCCCACTCATCAGGGTAGAAGTCAAATACATCTATTCAATTATTGATTGTGAGGTGTACATGTTATTGTAAGAATATAAATCTCCCAACATTCTGGTTTGTAAACTCTTGGTTCCAAGAGTTGCCATAAGTAAAGCCAATGTTTACTAAGATTACCTTGACATCAATAAGCTATGTGAACTGTCAAGGCTTATGGCGCATGGGGAGATGTATTAATCGGTATAGCTTGCATTCTAAGTGGTTAGAATAAATAAAGGCCTGAAATAGATGAAGAGGGATTAACTGTGGAGATTGAGCAAACTGTTAAATCACTGGAGCAGTGCTTTTATAAAGGATTAACCTGTTTTTAGAAATATTGATTAGAGATTTGCTTTTCTGAAACAGAATGAAAAAGCTTGTGTCTGCTCTGTGATATTCTAGCTGAAGTTTTCATCTCTTACAAAACTGTGCCACATACAGATATGATTAAAGTTGACATCACGTTAGATAATCATCAACATGCTATTGGTAGTTTGGTTCACACATATTTTTTACATTTATTGGATGTTATGCTTCATAACCTTGTATATCATACTGGCTACTGTTGCTGCTAAAGACCATTTTTTCTGAGATTTTGTTTCTAAGATAAAATATAAAATGGGTTTTGCTTGACCTCTGCAAATCCTCTTTATGACTGTTCTAGCTGTCTCAATTGTGGTCAATAAGGTACATTTCCTTAATCTTGTTGACAACAGATATTTGTACCACAGAGCTCTGTTACTGGCTATTACCATAGCAAATCAAATGTCCACAATTTCACTGTCTAACTATCCCCAGAGTATTGTTCATAGCATTATCTTCTCCAGTGTAAGAGTGTCATCAAGTATTGTGGCTTGTCTAGAATGAAATGATTTCTTCCATCGCATAAGCCATCACATAATAACTTATCCAACTTTACAAATTTATTAACTATAAAATGTGTGGGGGTTTTTTTTAAATCCAGTCCTGTGTATAGCTTAATAATGATTTGATCCACCTGATGGATTATTCCCACAGTTACCAAAGAAAGTCATGTCCCTCTATCATGTAAGTGTACATGCAATCTTATTCATGTCCCTCTATCATGTAAATGTACATGCAATCTTATTCCCTTATGTACAGTAATAACATGAGTGCTCTTAGTTAAACACTGTATTGGTGATTAAATATGCCTAAATAAAATGCCCCCCCTTCAGATATGTTTACTCATGTCAGGATGGTTGTGATCACCTAAGTAATGCAGCTACAGTATCCTAATTTGGCAATATTTACCCCACACCATAACATTGCCTATATTTACCAGCTTTGCCTCAGTTTTCATATGTTACTGTTATCACAGTAGGGTAACATACCCCCTACATTTATAAATTACAAATTAGGACTTTTTTAAGTGCATTTTTGAGAAGTGTATAGATGAGGCCCTGACCCAGTAAAAAAAAAAAAAGAAATAGTAGCGAGTTTCTTGTGCATTATGTGAAAGCAACTGATTGCTAAATTTCCATTGAGTTACGGTGCTCTGCACATGTACATTACACTATGGCCATTTTGGATAAATGAAAATGTAATCTCCTTATTCCATATATATCCAGAGGTTATTTCATATGTGCAGAGTATACATTTATGGCTTGATGAAAGCAACGAGGGTCCCTTTAATCATTGAATGGGGACTCACTGCTGTAATTTCAAATTCACAGCTTTCTCAGAACTGCAGGATTTAAAGGGACAGTCTACACCTTAGTCATCTTAAAGTCTTACCTTAGATTAAACTGCAAATAGTCTCCTGCACCTTTTCTATATCATGCAGAAGGAACAGTAAAAGTTATTTTAAAATAAATATTTTTTCTGGACAGTTTAAAATAGCTGCCAAGCTCCATCCACCGATGACATCATGATCTGGGCTGCATCTATGCACTTTGCTCAATAGCATTGAAAGTCTGTTTAATACAACTAGTGAGCCTTTTTTTGATTGGAAGCAATATGCAGCCCAGATCGTGATGTCATCAGTGGGTGGAGCTTGGCAGCAATTTCAAACTGGCCAGAAACAATATTCATTTAAAAATAAGTTTCTTTCATGTAATTAGCAAGAGTCCATGAGCTAGTGACGTATGGGATATACATTCCTACCAGGAGGGGCAAAGTTTCCCAAACCTTAAAATGCCTATAAATACACCCCTCACCACACCCACAAATCAGTTTTACAAACTTTGCCTCCTATGGAGGTGGTGAAGTAAGTTTGTGCTAGATTCTACGTTGATATGCGCTCCGCAGCAGGTTGGAGCCCGGTTTTCCTCTCAGCGTGCAGTGAATGTCAGAGGGATGTGAGGAGAGTATTGCCTATTTGAATGCAATTATCTCCTTCTACGGGGTCTATTTCATAGGTTCTCTGTTATCGGTCGTAGAAATTCATCTCTTACCTCCCTTTTCAGATCGACGATATACTCTTATATATATATATACCATTACCTCTGCTGATTTTCGTTTCAGTACTGGTTTGGCTTTCTACAACATGTAGATGAGTGTCCTGGGGTAAGTAAGTAAGCTTATTTTCTGTGACACTCTAAGCTATGGTTAGGCACTTTTTTATAAAGTTCTAAATATATGTATTCAAACATTTATTTGCCTTGACTCAAGATGTTCAACATTCCTTATTTTCAGACAGTCAGTTTCATATTTGGGATAATGCATTTGAATCAATCATTTTTTCTTACCTTAAAAAATTTGACTTTTTCCCTGTGGGCTGTTAGGCTCGCGGGGGCTGAAAATGCTTCATTTTATTGCGTCATTCTTGGCGCAGACTTTTTTGGCGCAACATTTTTTTTTCTGTTTCCGGCGTCATACGTGTCGCCGGAAGTTGCGTCATTTTTTGACGTTTTTTTGCGTCAAAAGTGTCGGCGTTCCGGATGTGGCGTCATTTTTGGCGCCAAAAGCATTTAGGCACCAAATAATGTGGGTGTCTTATTTGGCGCTAAAAAATATGGGCATCATTTTTGTCTCCACATTATTTAAGTCTCATTATTTATTGCTTCTGGTTGCTAGAAGCTTGTTCACTGGCATTTTTTTCCCATTCCTGAAACTGTCATTTAAGGAATTTGATCAATTTTGCTTTATATGTTGTTTTTTCTATTACATATTGCAAGATGTTCCACGTTGCAACTGAGTCAGAAGATACTTCAGGAAAATCGCTGCCCGGTGCTGGAGCTACCAAGCTAAGTGTATCTGCTATAAACTTTTGGTATCTGTTTCTCCAGCTGTTGTTTGTATTGCATGTCATGACAAACTTATTAATGCAGATAAAATTTCCTTTAGTACTGTTACATTACCTGTTGCTGTTCCGTCAACATCTAATTTTCAGAGTGTTCCTGATAACATAAGAGATTTTATTTTTAAATCCATTAAGAAGGCTATGTCTGTTATTTCTCCTTCTAGTATACATAAAAGTCTTTTAAAACTTCTCTTTTTTCAGATGAATTTTTAAATGAACATCATCATTCTGATACTGATAATGGTTCTTCTGGTTCAGAGGTTTCTGTCTCAGAGGTTGATGCTGATAAATCTTCGTATTTGTTCAAGATGGAATTTATTCGTTCTTTACTTAAAGAAGTATTAATTGCATTAGAAATAGAGGATTCTGGTCCTCTTGATACTAAATCTAAACGTTTAAATAAGGTTTTTAAATCTCCTGTAGTTATTCCAGAAGTGTTTTCTCTCCCTGATGCTATTTCTGAAGTAATTTCCAGGGAATGGAATAATTTGGGTAATTCATTTACTCCTTCTAAAACGTTTTAAGCAATTTATATCCTGTGCCATCTGACAGATTAGAGTTTTTGGGACAAAATCCCTAAGGTTAATGGGGCTGTCTCTACTCCTGCTATATTTTTAGCGGATGTTGCTGCAGCTTCAACTTTTTGGTTAGAAGCTTTAGCGCAACAAGTAACAGATCATAATTTTATAGCATTATTATTATTCTATAACATGCTAATAATTTTATTTGTGATACCATCTTTTTGATATCATTAGAGTTGATGTCAGGTATATGTCTCTAGCTATTTTAGCCAGAAGAGCTTTATGGCTTAAAACTTGGAATGCTGATATGTCTTCTAAGTCTACTTTGCTATCCCTTTCCTTCCAGGGTAATAAATTATTCGGTTCTCAGTTGGATTCTATTATCTCAACTGTTACTGGAGGGAAGGGAACTTTTTTACCAAAGGATAAAAAATCTAAGGTAAATTTAGGTCTAATAATCGTTTTCGTTCCTTTCCTCACAACAAGGAACAAAAGCCTGATCCTTCATCCTCAGGAGCAGTATCAGTTTGGAAACCATTTCCAGTTTGGAATATATCCAAGCCTTATAGAAACCCAAAGCCAGCTCCTAAGTACCCATGAAGGTGCGGCCCTCATTCCAGCTCAGCTGGTATGGGGCAGATTACGTTTTCTTCAAAGAAATTTGGATCAATTCCGTTCACAATCTCTGGTTTCAGAACATTGTTTCAGAAAGGTACAGAATTGGCTTCAAGTTAAGGCCTCCTGCAAAGAGATTTTTTTCTTTCCCGTGTCCCAGTAAACCCAGCAAAGGCTCAGCATTTCTGAAATGTGTTTCAGATCTAGAGTTGGCTGGAGTAATTATGCCAGTTCCAGTTCTGGAACAGGGGCTGGGGTTTTATTCTATCTCTTCATTGTACCAAAGAAGGTCAATTCCTTCAGACCAGTTCCGGATCTATCAATATTGAATCGTTATGTAAGGATACCAACATTCAAGATGGTAACTGTAGGACTATCCTGCCTTTTGTTTAGCAAGGGCATTATATGTCTACAATAGATTTACAGGATGCATATCTGCATATTCCGATTCATCCAGATCACTTTTAGTTTCTGAGATTCTCTTTTTAGACAAGCATTACCAGTTTTGTGGCTCTACCGTTTGGCCTAGCATCAGCTCCAAGAATTTTTTCAAAGGTTCTCGGTGCCCTTCTGTCTGTAATCAGAGAACAGGGTTTTGGTATTTCCTTATTTTGGACGATATCTTGGTACTTGCTCAGTCTTCACATTTTCGCAGAATCTCATACGAATCGACTTGTGTTGTTTCTTCAAGATCATGGTTGGAGGATCAATTTACCAAAAAGTTCATTGATTCCTCAGACAAGGGTAACCTTTTTAGGTTTCCAGATATATTCAGTGTCTATGACTCTGTCCTTGTCAGACAAGAGAAGTTTAACATTGATATCAGCTTGTCAAACCCTTCAGTCACAATCATTCCCTTTGGTAGCCTTATGCATGGAAATTTTAGGTCTTAGGACTGCCGCATCGGATGCGATCTCCTTTGCTCGTTTTCACATGCGACCTCTTCAGCTCTGTATGCTGAACCAATGGTGCAGGGATTACACAAAGATATCTCAATTAATATCTTTAAACCATTTGTACGACACTCTCTGTCGTGGTGGACAGATCACCATCGTTTAGTTCAGGGGGCTTCTTTGTTCTTCCGACCTGGACTATAATCTCAACAGATGCAAGTCTTACAGGTTGGGGAGCTGTGTGGGGGTCTCTGACGGCACAAGGGGTTTGGGAATCTCAGGAGGTGAGATTACCGATCAATATTTTGGAACTCCGTGCTATTTTCAGAGCTCTTCAGTCTTGGCCTTTTCTGAAGAGAGTGTTGTTCATTTGTTTTCAGATAGACAATGTCACACCTGTGGCATACATCAATCATCAAGGAGGGACTCACAGTCCTCTGGCTATGAAAGAAGTATCTCGAATTTTGGTTTGGGCGGAATCCAGCTCCTGTCTAATCTCTGCGGTTCATATCCCAGGTATAGACAATTGGGAAGCGGATTATCTCAGTCGCCAAACGTTGCATCCGGGTGAATGGTCTCTTCACCCAGAGGTATTTCTTCAGATTGTTCAAATGTGGGAACTCCCAGAAATAGATCTGATGGCTTCTCATCTAAACAAGAAACTTCCCTGGTATCTGTCCAGATCCCGGGATCCTCGGGCGGAGGCAGTGGATGCATTATCACTTCCTTGGAAGTATCATCCTGCCTATATCTTTCCGCCTCTAGTTCTTCTTCCAAGAGTATTCTCCAAGATTCTAAAGGAATGCTCGTTTGTCCTGCTGGTAGCTCCAGCATGGCCTCACAGGTTTTGGTATGCGGATCTTGTCCGGATGGCCTCTTGCCAGCTGTGGACTCTTCCGTTAAGACCAGACTTTCTGTCGCAAGGTCCTTTCTTCCATCAGGATCTCAAATCCTTAAATTTTAAGGTATGGAGTTTGAATGCTTGATTCTTGGTCAAAGAGGTTTCTCTGACTCTGTGATTAATACTATGTGTCAGGCTCATAAAATCTGTATCTAGAGAGATATATTATAGAGTCTGGAAGACTTATATTTCTTAGTGTCTTTCTCATCATTTTTCTTGGCATTCTTTTTGAATACCGAGAATTTTACAGTTTCTTCAGGATGGTTTAGATAAAGGTTTGTCCGCAAGTTCCTTGAATGGACAAATCTCTGCTCTTTCTGTTCTTTTTCACAGAAAGATTGCTAATCTTCCTGATATTCATTGTTTTGTACAAGCTTTGGTTCGTATAAAACCTGTCATTAAGTCAATTTCTGCTCCTTGGAGTTTGAATTTGGTTCTGGGGGCTCTTCAAGCTCCTCCTTTTGACCCCATGTATTCTTTGGTCATTAAATTACTTTCTTGGAAAGTTTTGTTTCTTTTGGCCATCTCTTCTGCCAGAAGAGTCTCTGAATTATCTGCTCTTTCTTGTGAGTCTCCTTTTCTGATTTTTCATCAGGATAAGGCGGTGCTGCAAACTTCTTTTGAATTTTTTACCTAAGGTTGTGATTTCTAACAACATTAGTAGAGAAATTGTGGTTCCTTCATTATGTCCTAATCCTATGAATTCTAAGGAGAAATCATTGCATTCTTTGGATGCTGTTAGAGCTTTGTATTATTATGTTGAAGCTACTAAGTCTTTCCGAAAGACTTCTAGTCTATTTGTCATCTTTTCCGGTTCTAGAAAAGGCCAGAAAGCTTCTGCCATTTCTTTGGCATCTTGGTTGAAATCTTTATTTCATCATGCCTATGTCGAGTCGGGTAAAACTCCGCCTCGAAGGATTACAGCTCATTCTACTAGGTCAGTTTCTACTTCCTGGGCGTTTAGGAATGAAGCTTCGGTTGATCAGATTTGCAAAGCAGCAACTTGGTCTTCTTTGCATACTTTTACTAAATTCTACCATTTTGATGTGTTTTCTTCTTCTGAAGCAGTTTTTGGTAGAAAAGTACTTCAGGCAGTGGTTTCAGTTTGAATCTTCTGCTTATGTTTTCATTAAACTTTATTTTGGGTGTGGATTATTTTCAGCAGGAATTGGCTGTCTTTATTTTATCCCTCCCTCTCTAGTGACTCTTGCGTGGAAAGATCCACATCTTGGGTAGTCATTATCCCATACGTCACTAGCTCATGGACTCTTGCTAATTACATGAAAGAAAACATAATTTATGTAAGAACTTACCTGATAAATTCATTTCTTTCATATTAGCAAGAGTCCATGAGGCCCACCCTTTTTTTGTGGTGGTTATGATTTTTTTGTATAAAGCACAATTATTCAAATTCCTTATTTTTTATGCTTTCGCACTTTTTTCTTATCACCCCACTTCTTGGCTATTCGTTAAACTGATTTGTGGGTGTGGTGAGGGGTGTATTTATAGGCATTTTAAGGTTTGGGAAACTTTGCCCCTCCTGGTAGGAATGTATATCCCATACGTCACTAGCTCATGGACTCTTGCTAATATGAAAGAAATGAATTTATCAGGTAAGTTCTTACATAAATTATGTTTTTTTACAGTTCCTGCTGCATGGTATAGAAAAGGTGCAGGAGACTATTTGCAGCTTAATCTAAGGATAGACTTTAAGATGACTAAGGTGTAGACTGTCCCTAAACTCATGGCCGTTTTCTTGTTTCTACAGCAGTTGAACTACTGGCACAGTTGGGAAATATGCAATACTTCAAATCAATCACTTTTTACTTTTCTCAAAAAATGGGAAAAGCCACAGCAGTAAAAACAAAACATGCAAAAAATTATTATATATATATATATATATATATATATATATATATATATATATATATATATATATATATATATATATATATATATATATGTGCACTTTGTTTTTGTCAGGCAATGTAGTATTTAGATTGACATTTGGTTATCTTCCTTTTGCCTTGATTATGTTTACTCATTCTAGTCTCTGATTATTATTTTTCTGTACAGCACTTGCAACAAATACAATAGAGGAAATTTATCATCAAAATTGTACTGAATTAGGAAAGGACACTTCACTCAAATGCTGTGCTCCTTGATTGTTTTTATAAAATGAATGTGACGTGTGTTACTAGTGCCTTGAATAAATCAATGTCAAAAGGAAAGAAACAAATAAATGTAATCTGTTTATACATACTACTTTCCCTGATTCTCAAAAATTCTCATTGATTAATTCTTTTTCACTGTACTTTGTAGAATGTATTCCTATGAAGACTGTAACAATAAAAATATCTAATAAAAATGTATCAAATAATGTATTTTCACTTAAATAATTACACTTTAATGAAGACTATTGTAGAAAAATATTGTATTCATCTGGAACTGAGTTATTCTACATGGGTGTTGTTAAAGAACCCGTAAATACAGCAAAATAGAATCATTGACGAATACACAATATAAAGACCAATCAATAGCACTAACTTTCAATTTAAAATGAGCAATAGAATATTTTCTGCCAAATTTCAAAGTTAAACCAATAATCCCTCCCTGTATTATGTGACAGCCATCAGCCAATCACAAAATGCATATACATATATACTCGGCTAAATTTATTAAGCTGCATTCATAGATTTTTCAAAACCACTTTTTTCCCCTCTCCGCCACCTCAAAAGTGGCAAGATCAATCACCAGTCCCCGACACTTCTTCGTTCGTGGTGGACATTCCCTGCTCTAGCGCAATCTAGTATTGCATAATAAATTAAACTATCCATTACACCATTACATTACCTAACCACCTATAAACCTTCTTAACAGCATAACCGTAACAACCAGACACATAGCCTGGGAGGGAGACTGGTCACGGTCATGTTTATTCATTTTGATAAACTTTATTAGGCTAAAAAATTACTTTAACTAAACTTTTTTTGCTCCATTTAAATTTATAAGGTGGCAGAAAGTTAATCCCTTAACCTAATTCCTACCAACAGGCAGTCAAGGCCCACTTAAAACCACTAACAAAACACCTGCTGCTCCACCCAGTAGCAGAGAGGGTTAGATCGATGTTCAGTGGAACTATATGGCCCGCCATGTGACTGGGAGTAGTACCCCTAGGCCTCCACCTAGTGGGAGTCACCCATCCCTATCTCTCTCAGCCATCTCTCTGTGACCTCTCTGCACACTCCCAGGCCATGACTGACCACATGGCTAGGGTGTAACACATTCCAACCCAATAAGGCATCCCTTAATGAGCAAGCCGTACACCAAGCATGATAAGGTGGAAATTAAATTAAGGTTCGGTCTTAAAGGGACATTATACACTAGATTTTTCTTTGCATAAATGTTTTGTAGATGATCCATTTATATGGCCCATACAGTTTTTATTTTATTTTTAAATTGATAGTTTTGCTTATTTTTAAATAACATTGCTCTGATTTTCAGACTCCTAACCAAGCCCCAAAGTTTTAGGAGAATACTGATGTATGCCTACTCCAGCCTGCTTCTGTTTGTGTAAAGGGTCTTTTCATATGCAAAGGAAGGGGGAGAGGGGAGTGTCTGTTATTTCCCCCTTGCAGTGGGTGTTCCAGTAACCTTTTAAAAGAGCTAAACTGGAAGCTTCTAAGTTAGTTTGTAAACAGTTTTATACTGGATTTTTATATCAGTATCTTTGCATATTATTCTTTAAAGTAGTGTCTATTACATGCAGTTATATGAAAATTGGTGTACACTGTCCCTTTAAAGAGCTAGCTCAAATTAACCTACCCCAGCTGAGACTGACTCTCCTCAACCCTAAGGCAGCTGCAAACTCAATGCTGCCACGCATTCCCCACCATCAGTGAGAAAGGGCGGGAAAACTTGAAGGAAGGAAGAAAAGAGGTTGGAATTCCTGCTTCAGGGCCTTATAACAGGTAAGCAGCTGCCCACCACTGTACTTGCAATACAATATAGCTTCATTCAGACACATTCACTCTAGACTCAATGGAGTTAACCTTTAGGTGCATTACAGGGTCTTCCACTGGCAATAGGTCATTCTAATTTTTTCTGTAACTCACTTTTAGGCTTTAAGTGATCTTTAAAAACTCCCTCTTTAATAGTAGCTGACCTCTTTCACTCCTAAACCTCCATTACCACATACTTCCAAAAATGTGTGGCTAGTTCTTAGTGACTCAGGAGATTGAGGGGTCATCACCATTTTGTGAGTGGGGCTGTGTTAGGAGAGGCGTGGCTAGGGTGGGTATTGGGCAGGATTGTGATTGGTGGGTGTGGCTGGGCAGTTAATGTGTGTGGCTGGGCAGTCTATTGGTTTGACTATGGGAAATTCTGTAAATTGGGACATATGGTTGTTTTAGAGGGGCAGAGCTCAGGATTAGGGACTGTTCCTTTCACATAGGTTGGGAGGTTTGTTATCAGTCCCAAACCTACAGCTGCCGCTTTCATTATCGCCAAAATGACAAGCCTGTGTAAGACTCAGCCAAGCAACCCCTGCACATTATTTCTTATTCAGACATAACTTCTAGATTGTAAGTTTTTCACAGCAGGGCTCTCCTCATCCTGCATAAAATGACATTGCCAACTCGGATTGCATTGTTCTGAATACTACAATGAGTATGTATTCAGCAATATAAAATAAAGTAGTGGTTTACAAATAAATAATAATAAAATAATCTCAAATATAATATCAAATATCAAGGATGAAGCATGGCATTATAAAATACCTGCATACACATAAATGCTTACAACTGTCATTTTGTAAGCAATTTATTTAGAAATTGCTATCTCTGAGCACTCCAGGGATTTACCTACTGAAAAGTCTCTTGAGTATGTATAATTATGAATATTTAAAAGGCAAAAGAATTGTATTTTATCTATTCATCTAATGGATTCAATGTAATTACTACAATAAATGTGATATTTCTCAAGAAAGAAATTATTGATTTATTAAAATGTCATGCAACCTGTAGACATATGACATTTGGATCTAATATGCATATTTTGGACAATTTTGACACATCATACTTGCTTGAATTAATAAAGTTATTTATGTGAAGAGAGAGCTCCAAACTACCTGCTTACACCATACAAAGGAATAAATAGTAATGGTTGTTTATACAGCTGCACTCCATTACAGATTTAAAGGGACAGTAAATTCATAATTAGACATTTACGATTTAGACAGAGCATGCAGTTTTAAACAACTTTCCAATTCACTTGTGTTATTTAATTTGCTTCCTTCTTTTGCTATCCTTTGCTGAAAGGTTAATCTAGGTAAGCTCAAGAGAAGCAAAGAACCTAGGTTCTAGCTGCTGATTGGTGGCTACATTTATATACCGATTGTCATTGGTTCACCCATGTGTTCAGTTAGAAACCAGTAGTGCACTGCTGTGTCTTCAAAAAATGATACCAAGAGAATGAAGCAACTTTGATAATAGAAGTAAAATGGATGAAAATTGTATGTTCTACCTAAATCATGAAAGAAAAATGTTGGGTTTCATGTCCCTTTAACTTAAGCTAGGAGAGACATGTCTTTCTGTACAACTTGAAAATGACTTTCAGCCAATAAATGACAAGTGATAAAGTCAAACAATAATGCATCATATGCACTCAACCTTGGCAAGACCTAGAAGATATAAATTAGAGAGACCTTCTCTGTATCTGATGAATCAATTTTGCTTAAAGGGACATAAAACAAACTAGATTTTTGTTTGTAATTCAGATAGAGCATACATTTTTAAACAGCTTTCCAATTTTCTTCTGTTATCAGCTTTGATTCATTAAGCCAACGACAAGATGCATATATATGCAGCCACCAATAAGCAGAGGATACTAATAGAAATAAGCAAATGAGATAATAGAAGTAAATTGGAAAGTTGTTTAAGATTGTATGTTCTATCTAAATCATGAAAAAAAATAGGTTTCATGTCCCTTTAAAACATGAAGTTATGCCCAAGAATTCATGACATATTAAAAGAACGTTGCACTCAAAATTATATCTCCCATAAAGGACCAGATTACAAGAAAAGCTTAACAAGCTATAAGGTGTTTATTGAGGCTTTGTGCATGCTTTCAGTTTTCCGCTCATATTATAAGTTGAAAGTAAACGTGATCGCTTGAGCGCAATTGAAGTTAATGCGCTTCGGTTTTAGCGCAACCACATAGCTCTGGTTAACTGTTTTGCGAAACAAAAAAGTCTTACAAAACACTAAAAAAATATATGTTAAAGTACAGTTACACTCATAATACCACCTTCTAATACAAATAATTAAAAAAGAAATATTAAACAAAAATGTCCTCAGGTGTTAGAAAAAAAAAAAAGCAGGCAAAGGGTTTTAACATTGAGATACATACATATACATGTCTAATGATGGATATGTATATAATTATATATGTGTACAGATGTATTTATGTACTTATATGTGTATATATGTATTTACAAACATACATACACATATAAACACATAAATACATATATACACACATATAGACCTATATACTGTGAAAATATAAGAATATTTCACATTCCAAAGTTCTGCACCTAGCAGACTATATTCTATGTATTCATAAATACATATTTCTACATATATATGATATTTTTTGGTAAAATATATATTTATAACTATATATATATATATATATATATATATATATATATATATATATACATGATTGTATAATACATACAATTATATATAGGAATATTTATTTAAAAATACTTAGAACATATTTTGCTATATGCAGAACATTGGAATGTGAAATATTCATATTTTCATGTCGGGTTAGCACAAATGAGAATATGCCATTGGGTTTGCGCAAGAGTGTTTTTTTTTTTTATCTCACTTTTTATAAACTGTGCTAAACCAAACTTTGTATTTGTTTTTATGAATAAATATAACATATTCTGCTATGTGAAGAAAAGCTTACTTCTAGCGCATATTTTCAATATAGGCAGTGGTTTTATAAGGAAAAAGCAGCAATTTTAAATGACTGAAGAGCTGAACAATTTAAGTCAATATTAAACTTTCATGATCCAGATACAGCATGCGGTTCCAATTTAAATCCATTCTCAAATTTTGCACAGTCTTTTATTTGCATATTTTCTGAGGCACCAGCTCCTACTGAGCATGTACACATATACTAGTCTATGATTGACTGATGGCTGTCTGACACAGGGGGGCATCCAATGGAGGGGGGAATGCATTTGTCTTAAAAAAATCTTCGCTGAATGTCAACATCATACGCTGTCAGCATTTAACATTGCACAAGCAGTTCACCAGAACTGCTTGTGCAATGCCGCCCCCTGGGGTGTCAATCAGCCCAAACGTATAGGATCAGGCAGATTGCAGACCGCAGCCTCGGAGGCAGCGGGCCAGTTATGGAGCAGCAATCTTAAGACCGCTGCTTCATAACCGCTGTTTCCGGCGAGCCTGAAGGCTCACGTGGAAACGGGCATCCGGCATTCTGAGCTTGATAATTTGGCCCATATGTGTTATTTCATTGTCTGTTTATTCTGCATGTGTTAGTTATGCATTTCTACAGTATTTAATGTCCTTTAAGCATGTAAAATAGATTACTGGGAACACATTAAGAGCATACAATTTTACTGTACAGTTTCCCTATAATGGCTGATATGCAAAAAAACTAATTATTAAAATATCCACAAATGATTCTTACATGAATGTAAATACATTTTTTTTTTAATTACATTTTCAGGAGGCTGCCATATTAATAAGTTGAAGAGATGCAACCTCTTTTTTTTCTATGGGAAACACATTTTGTTTAATTTGAAATTCTGCTGTCTTTTATAGATTTCTTATAAGAAGGAAGTATGTAAGTTCAGTGTGACAAATCCCATCTCCCTCTAGGAATCTCTAAGCAAGCTAGACCAGGGTTTATATCTGCTGGATGCAACCCAGTACTGCATCTGGTGGGTTATTTTATATTTAACTGCATTAGGGACTGTTGCAGGCAATGGACATGATCTGTAGAACATGGAGCTGTCATGAAAGTTTAATAATGAATCATAAGGTGTATGCATCTGATCTGTCATCAGTGTGTATCTGGCATGATGAAAGGCTTCAGATCTTTGGGCAGTATGTAGCAGGCGTAAAAGGGTAACAGGGTGTAGGCATCAGATCTTTGGTCAGTAAGTAACTGGCATAAAAGGGTTACAGGGTGTATACGCAAGATCTTTGGTCAGTATGTAGCTGGCATAAAAGGTTTACAAGGTGTAGGCGCCTGATCTTTGGTCAGTATGTAGCTGGTACAAAAGGGTTACAGGGTGTAGGTTTCTGATCTTTGGTCGGTATGTAGCTGGCATGAAAGAGTTAGTGTGTAGGCCTAAGGTCTTTGGTTGGTATGTAGCTGGCATGAAAGGCTTACAGGGTGTAGGCTTTATGTCTTTGGTTGGTATGTAGCTGGCACAAAAGGGTTACAGGGTTTAGGTATCTGATCTTTGGTCGGTATGTAGCTGGCATGAAAGGTTTACAAGGTGTAGGCGCCTGATCTTTGGTCAGTATGTAGCTGGTACAAAAGGGTTACAGGGTCTAGGCATCTGATCTTTGGTCGGTATGTAGCTGGCATGAAAGAGTTACAGTGTGTAGGCCTAAGGTCTTTGGTTGGTATGTAGCTGGCATGAAAGGCTTACAGGGTGTAGGCTTTATGTCTTTGGTTGGTATGTAGCTGGCACAAAAGGGTTACAGGGTTTAGGTATCTGATCTTTGTTCGATATGTAGCTGGTATTAAAGGGTTACAAGGTGTAGGCATTATATCTTTGGTTGGTAAGTAGCTGGTATAAAAGGGTTACAGGGTGTAGGCACCTGATCTTTGGTTGGTATGTAGCTGGTATAAAAGTGTTAGAGGGTGTAGGCATCTGAACTTTGGTTGGTATGTAGCTGGTATAAGAGGGTTACAGGGTGTAGGCACCTGATATTTGGTTGGTATGTAGCTAGTATAAGAGGGTTACAGGGTGTAGGCATCTGATCTTTGGTTGGTATGTAGCTGGTATAAGAGGGTTACAGGGTGTAGGCACCTGATCTTTGGTTGGTATGTAGCTAGTATAAGAGGGTTGCAGGGTGTAGGCATCTGATCTTTGGTTGATATGTAGCTGGTATAAGAGGGTTACAGGGTGTAGGCATCTGATCTTTGGTTGGTATGTAGCTGGTATAAGAGGGTTACAGGGTGTAGGCATTTGATCTTTGGTTGGTATGTAGCTGTATAAGAGGGTTACAGGGTGTAGGCACCATATCTTTGGTTGGTATGTAGCTGGTATAAAAGGGTTACATGGTGTACGCATCAGATCTTTGGTTGGAATGTAGATGTAATAAAAGAGTTATAGGGTGTAGACATCTGATCTTTGTCCATTATGTACCTGGCATAAAAGGGTAGGCATCTAACTTGGGGTCAAGTATGTAATTGGCATAAAAGGTTTATGGGGGTGTATTTGATCTTTGGTCTGGGCATTTAGCTAGAATAAAAGATTTGTTGGGAGTGTGCACCTGGTCTTTAATCTGATGAATGTTGCTGCTTCTAAAAGTGAGTCTATACAAAAGCCTTATAGCCCTAATTGATACCATTGAAAGTTACCATTAACTAAATTAAAAGAAACAAAGCTATGTCAAGACTGAGAGATTTCTCCAGTCTGGGTTGTTCATTGAAATCCTACCAGCTCTGTACGGTGTAGTCCTTGGGTACATTTACCATTCAGTATAGTCAATTTCCTTTAAGTCTCCCATAGAAAACTGAAGTAGGGCCTGAAAGAGGGTGACTTTATTGTCTACAGGTGGACAAATTATTTTGTTCTTGGCACAGTGTTATCTTTATTTATTTATATATTAGAATATATAAAAAAAACTATACCATTAGGAATTAAAACAAGTCCCCATGTGTTTTAAGATAGGTTACCTTTAAAAAAAATAAAAAATATTATATATTTTTTTTAAATACACAATAAAAGTTACATTTTATAAGGTCCCCTACTTAGTTGACGTGGGTGTAACACCCTTATTTTTTAGATATGGTATATCTTCCAGGCATTTTCTAATGTAAGTTATGTTGGAGTACTTAACATCTTTAGCTGCAAGGTCACGAAAGCTGATCCCCAGGTATAACCGTACAAAACAACTATATAACCTGCTATATGACATAAGTTATAACCTCATGCAGTAGTATTGCAGAATGATTGCAACTTAGGGGCATCCCCAGAAAGACTGAATCATATGACTTATGCACTGAACCGATATATGGCACAATAATATGTCACACACTATAAATGTTGCTAAGGGACAATATCACTTTCTTACAAATTATCTTCAGTGACACATTTGTTACATCTGATATGTATCTATGTTATCACTTTCTTCCTATATACGTGAAGAGATTTCTGCAAGAAGATAGTAAAATGTAGGCATCTTGTATACAGTAAATGAGCTTTCCTTTAATGTGACTAAAATGTTTTGTTGATTTGTTAATGCAATTTAAACCTGACTCTAGAGATGGTAAATATTTCACATTTACACTATTCAATAATGATTCACCAAGGTCCTTGTCATTTGAATCATTCCTGTCTCAGCCAATAAGCAGATAAGCTTACATTTACTCTAGGTTAATTTTGTCCCCAGTAAAACAATAAGATATGTGTTGTGCTGCTGGCTTGTAGCAATAACACTAGCTAATTTAATAATTTTAATTTATTTAGATTTAAGCTGCTGTCCAGTTGCTTCTCTGCTGCCCTAAGATATTTGTTCCGTATATGAAATAGCTGGTAAGGACTGTCTACTCCCAGTTAGCAAATCAAATGAGTACAGCATTTAGATCTGATAGACACTTGAGAGCAAAGTGCTTTCTCCTTTTCTTGGCACAGGTTATTGAATAAGATGAATCTTTGAAATGCTGGTTTTGCTGCTACTGTCTCACAGATTTAAAAAATAGCCTTTGAATTACTATGTTTTCATTGTATTACTTCTCTTACTGCCACTGCTTCTCGTAATAAGGCTAATTTAGATGATGTGTCCTGCAGACCTTGTTGAACCTTTTGTCTATTTTTTTCTTCTAGTTGTCAATTCATGATTCACTTATTTTAAAAAAAAACATTCACACAAAGTGAAGAAATATTTATTAAGCTGAGAATAAGGCTGCAAGCTGTGATGATAGTAGGTTAACATTCCACCATCTGGCTATATTTTGTATTTTTTTTCCTCTCTCTTTTGAAGACACTTGTAGAATAAAACTAAATTGGGGTTTTCGGATTTTATTGAAAACCTTGGTTAACATATAGGGCTAGATTACAAGTGAGGCACTAACGGTTTTGCGTAAGCATTATCTTTTTCTGAGCATTTGTGTGCCGATATTCAAGTGGAGCGAAAACATGATATCGCTAGTGCAATCTTGATTTACGCTAGAATCCTTACAGTGATCTCAGAGCTGTGGTTAACTGTTTTTCCGAAATTAAAAAGTTGCACAAAACACTTCAAAAATAAGTTAAAAAGTACAGCCTCAAAGATATGAGATTTCGAGTGTTAGAGAAAAAAAAGCAACCAAAGAGCTTTAACATTGAGATACATAAATATACACGTCTAAATATTTATATGTATGCGTATTATATATATATGTATACATATGTATTAAAGTATTATTATTTGTATATATGTATTTACAGACATAAACACATATAAATACATTAATATATATGTATACATATTTTTCATGTCAGGTATGCGCATATTACAGTATGCGATCATGTTTGCGCATATTACAGTATGCGATCATGTTTGCGCATATTACAGTATGCGATCAGGTATGCGCATATTACAAAAAACATGTTCAAGAACAATAGAGTATGAAATATTTATATTTTCATGTTGGGTTAGCGCTATTGCAAATATGCCATGTTGTTTTTGCGCGAGAGAGTGGGTGGTTTTTTTTCAACTTTTTTTTCTTCATTGACTTCTATGAGGAAATGCGAAAACGCGATTTCAACTTAAAGTGAAATTTGGGTTACCGCTAGCGCAAAATATATATTTCTTTCTAATGACACGGTGAGTCCACGGATCATCATCAATTACTGTTGGGAATATCACTCCTGGCCAGCAGGAGGAGGCAAAGAGCACCACAGCAAAGCTGATAAATATCACTTCCTACCCACAATCCCCCAGTAATTCTCTTTGCCTCTAGGGCAAGGAGGAGGTGAAGTAATTAGGTGTCCTTATGAATTTCTACAATCAAGATTTTTTTTATTTTGAAGTCAGGGCAGGATTCCTCTGCCTTCCATCACAATTTGGGTATAGCTGTACTCCACGTTAGTGCTGCGTTTGCCTAACAGATTGCTGCCCTATGTCAGAATACCAGAGTAGGCTTACTCTGTCAGTTCTTTTTTCCACAGGTCTCTGTGACGAGCGGCATTTTGTCTTCTGCTTTGTGAGTCGTCCTCCTGCCGGACGGCTAGAGTGCGGGTAAGTGCATTTTGTCTTCTGGGGCTGGGAGACTGACACTAAAAAGGGTTTAAAATAGCTCCCTCTCTGAAACTTATATGGGACGTATATATCCTTTAGAAGGATATCTGAAGGCAGTATGCAGGCACTGGATGGTGACAGGAGACCAGGGGCTAATATGTATTCCCCTGTATTTATATTTTGGCTCTTATTTATCATATTAGAGGCTTCTATGGGGTTAACCTCTAACTAATTTTAATTTCTCTCCATATGCATGTGTAACTTTTTATTTGAGTATTTAGCGTACCTAGTGCGTTCAATATTATTAGAGAATGCCATTGTGGTTTTTTTTCTTTTTAGAGCCTCCCTTGGTTTTGAGTGTAGCGTGTCTGCACGCTTTCTATTGCGCTCTATGTTGGAATAGGATTTTTGAATTATTCCGATAGGGGTTAGAATATCCTTTCAATGTCAGGAGTAAACGTTTGCTCTTTTCGTTTTATTGGGGCATTAATAGTTACTTCAACAGGTTACTGAAGCGCGATGCTAGGTAGAAGTTTGCGCCTCGTTACCATGCTGCTGAAATGTCTCCGCCTTCTTCACTGTGAGGGAGATGCGGGGCCATGTTTCCTCTCCGGAACTTGTGTTCAGTTGGCTCCGATTGAGAATGGAGTTGTTTTAACATTACTCTGTCCATTTCTGTGAGAACGGTCCTGTGTGGAAACAGTTTTATATTTTTGGGGGAATGCTTTGTTTTTAATAAAACAATGGGGAACATTAATTAGTTATTTTTTGATATCCTCCTTTCCCTGATTCTATTATACAATATCATATGTCCTGTGTTTGAGTATTATGTTTGGGAACATTTTTATAAAGAGTTATGGGAGTATAAGTTATTAGTTATTAATTAATAGCTCCCTCTTCCTGATTTTTTACTTTTTTTCTCATATTCAGTATATAAGATTCATCTGTGCTACTTAAAGTGACAGTTGCATTTATTCTCAATTTTGGTTTGCAAAAGACATTGTTATATGTTTTTATGTGTCTCGCTGGATCTCTTGAGTTAGAGAGAGCGCGTTTTTTCTGAGCATATGTCTCCCAGGATGATTCTGCCTGAGCATTAACACAGTTTCTCTTTTTTGTCCTAAGCCTCTATGGCATTACCTGCAGTGCCCTGTGGTTCCTCGTTATCTCCTGGAGGAGTTAGTTGCATGCAGAATTTGCTACTCAGGTATCTGTTGGGTACTTTTGGTATTATCTGTTTTTCCTATTCTTAGGGAAAATCGATGGAGGAACATTAGAGATTCAGTTAGTAAGGTCTACTACTGTTCAACTTCCTTATAGGATTGATGAGGGGGATTCGCCAGTAGGATCTGAGGGTGAAATCTCAGATTTAAGTCAGTATAATTCCTTCATTTGTTGCTGAAGTAGCAACCTTCAGTTTTAAGCTTTAACACCTTCATGTACGGTTAAAGGAGGTTTTGGCTACTTGGACGACACCAATATCCTATCATTGTCAACCCTCGGAAGTTTTGCAACTTGATCATCTTTATGATGTTCCTTCCTATGTGGAAGTATCTCTAGACGTGCTTTCGAGACTTTTTCTGTCTCCTGTCTTTTAAAGACTTTTATTTTTCCATTAAAGGCATGGCGCTTTTAGTAGAGGGGAATTTTTCTACTATGGCTCTAAGATTTTCGGTCCTTATGGAGGTTAGCGACTCCTTTAGGGATCCAGGAACTAAAAGCTGGAGGCTTACTAATCAAGCTGGACAGATAGCTCAGCATGCTAATGAACTGTGTCTAAACTCTGTAGCAACCCGCGGGTTGCAGGTTTGATCCCCGGCGAGGTCCTCTCACCCTTTCATCCTTCCGATGTCGATTAATTGAGCAGCGCCTTACAGATGATTTGCCATGCTTTATAAGTACACATACATATATGCATGTGCAAGAAACTAAGATATGAAGTATCTTTTGAATGTGCCTTGTCTAAATAGAATGAGAGCCAAAATAGATGGCTTTATTGTGCTAGCCTGAGGGACGATTTTGGCTATAATCTTGGTCAGTTGATCCTTTCTCCAAGTCCAGATTTCTGGCACTTCTTACAAGGGCACGGCCTTGTTTGGGATTGTCTGGCAGAGATTATTTCTGATTTTTTTGGGAGGGTCTTTTCAACCATAGCCAATCTTGGTCAGTTGATCCTTTCTCCAAGTCCAGATTTCTGGCACTTCTTACAAGGGCACGGCCTTGTTTGGGATTGTCTGGCAGAGATTATTTCTGATTTTTTTGGGAGGGTCTTTTCAACCATAGCCAAGAAATAGACCTTAAGGATGCGAAAGTAACTTTTGTTCCTTTGGTAACTGCAAAGGACAATTTTCCTCTCTCCCTCTTTCAAACGAGTACAGTCCAAATTTTCTTGGCAGCCCAAGCAGTCTTGGGTCAAGGGGAAGCATTCTAGAAATCCTCTGCTGAGACTTTATCATTAAGAAAGGTTTATGCCTGATCTGTCAAGTGGGGGACAGATTTTATTGAGTCTAGAATCCTTGGCTGTGTACACAGTAATCAAGGTTATAAATAGAATTCATAACTTCCTCCCAGGGATTCCTTCTCTTATGTTAGTCTGCAGACCAGATAAAGAGAGAGGCATTCTTGAGATGTAGCCAGGATTATTTTCCTCCCTGGGAGTGGTTGTCTATCTTATATACCTATCTGTTGTGGTTAACAAATAAAAGGGACTTCTCGTCCTTGCTAGACCTAAAGTGTCTCATCAGTACCATCCTTCAATCAGAGATTATTGGTTCTATGCTTTCCTGGGTGTAATATGGTCAGCATGATGAATATAGACTGGATGGATGTGTATATCATGTTTCCATCCACAGGGATCATCAAGTTCATGAGCTTCGCCTTTCTAGTCAAGCCTTTCAGTTTGCGGCTTCTTCGGTTGGTTCTGCCTCAGTCTCCAGAATCTTTGCTAAGTTATGGGGGCTCCTTGACAAGGATTAGATCTCGGGATTTGTAGCAACGACCTACCTGGATATTGGTTTAGATGCCATATTTCAAGCAGCTATCTCTCTTTTAGATATATTGTGGTACTTTCTGGTTCTTACAGATGGAAAGTGATTCTGGATAAGAGTTCTCTGGTTCTATCTACGAGGATAGTTTTCCAGGGGTCCAAATAGTACCCTTCTTTCTAGTCTGCAGTCTACCGTTAGACTTCAGTGATTCTGGTATGGGGGAATTGGTCTCATGTTCACTCCATGGACATCATTCCCTTTGCTTAATTCCATTCCGAGTTTTGCAGTTTGGCATGCTCAGTTTATGATAGGGATCTTCGTATCAGTCTCAAAGGATAGATCTAGATCAGTCGACTGGAGACTCTTTCTCGTGGTGGGTGCATCTGTCTCAAGGCAGATGCTTCCGGGGAACTTTATGGACAAAGTATCCTCAGTGGTTTCCTCAGTGGCTTGGATTGTTCGGTGGGCCGAAGCCCGCAATTACTTTTACATGCCATGCACGTTCCAGGATTGTTTTCTGGGGATGGGTCTTCCTGAGCAGATAGACATTTCATTCCTGAGAGTGGGCTCTCCATCCGGAGGTTTTCTCTTGGTTCACCCTTCCATGGGGGGTGCTGGAGATGGATCTGTTAGCGTCTTGTCAATTTTTTAGGAGGTCCAGAGCTCTGCAGGCCACTCTGATAGATACTCTATAAGGGGTTTCAGTCTAGCGTACCTGTTTTACTACATTTGCTCTCCGTGCACGAGTGATTGCTTGTATCAAGCAGGTAATGGCTTTGGTTAGTCTTTTATCCTCTGCATACAAAGAGAGAAGCGCTCTACCAGGAACGAACAACAGCTCAGTGGCTTGTTCTATGGCGATTTACCACCCGGAAGCAGCCTCTTTTAGACCAGTGTGCTTTTCACAGAAGAAAACTTTCCTGAAGTATATCAGTCTGATCCTGCCAAGTAAGGTCAGTCCAGCCCCGAAATACCAGGCAATTCTCCTCTGAACAAGGAACATGACAACCCCAGATGATCGTTTCGGCCTCCTATGGGCCTCGTCAGTGAGGTGCTGCCACATTCCTCTAAGCACACTGGGCAAGGAGTCCACGTCTGGTTTCCCCCATCACCCATAGGGAGACTTCCCCAGGGTCATAATAATTTGCATACAAAGAGAGAAGCGCTCTACCAGGAACGAACAACAGCTCAGTGGCTTGTTCTATGGCGATTTACCACCCGGAAGCAGCCTCTTTTAGACCAGTGTGCTTTTCACAGAAGAAAACTTTCCTGAAGTATATCAGTCTGATCCTGCCAAGTAAGGTCAGTCCAGCCCCGAAATACCAGGCAATTCTCCTCTGAACAAGGAACATGACAACCCCAGACGATCGTTTCGGCCTCCTATGGGCCTCGTCAGTGAGGTGCAGCCACATTCCTCTAAGCACACTGGGCAAGGAGTCCACGTCTGGTTTCCCCCATCACCCATAGGGAGACTTCCCCAGGGTCATAATAATTTGCATACAAAGAGAGAAGCGCTCTACCAGGAACGAACAACAGCTCAGTGGCTTGTTCTATGGCGATTTACCACCCGGAAGCAGCCTCTTTTAGACCAGTGTGCTTTTCACAGAAGAAAAGTTTCCTGAAGTATATCAGTCTGATCCTGCCAAGTAAGGTCAGTCCAGCCCCGAAATACCAGGCAATTCTCCTCTGAACAAGGAACATGACAACCCCAGACGATCGTTTCGGCCTCCTATGGGCCTCGTCAGTGAGGTGCAGCCACATTCCTCTAAGCACACTGGGCAAGGAGTCCACGTCTGGTTTCCCCCATCACCCATAGGGAGACTTCCCCAGGGTCATAATAATTTGCATACAAAGAGAGAAGCGCTCTACCAGGAACGAACAACAGCTCAGTGGCTTGTTCTATGGCGATTTACCACCCGGAAGCAGCCTCTTTTAGACCAGTGTGCTTTTCACAGAAGAAAACTTTCCTGAAGTATATCAGTCTGATCCTGCCAAGTAAGGTCATTCCAGCCCCGAAATACCAGGCAATTCTCCTCTGAACAAGGAACATGACAACCCCAGACGATCGTTTCGGCCTCCTATGGGCCTCGTCAGTGAGGTGCTGCCACATTCCTCTAAGCACACTGGGCAAGGAGTCCACGTCTGGTTTCCCCCATCACCCATAGGGAGACTTCCCCAGGGTCATAATAATTTGCATACAAAGAGAGAAGCGCTCTACCAGGAACGAACAACAGCTCAGTGGCTTGTTCTATGGCGATTTACCACCCGGAAGCAGCCTCTTTTAGACCAGTGTGCTTTTCACAGAAGAAAACTTTCCTGAAGTATATCAGTCTGATCCTGCCAAGTAAGGTCAGTCCAGCCCCGAAATACCAGGCAATTCTCCTCTGAACAAGGAACATGACAACCCCAGACGATCGTTTCGGCCTCCTATGGGCCTCGTCAGTGAGGTGCAGCCACATTCCTCTAAGCACACTGGGCAAGGAGTCCACGTCTGGTTTCCCCCATCACCCATAGGGAGACTTCCCCAGGGTCATAATAATTATCTGCCTGGTTTCACAGGATCTGGTTGTCAGAATTTGTGAAGATGTCATCTCTTCCGATTGGAAGTGGTCTTGAGGAAGGACCTTTTAATTAGGTTCTACTCCTTCAACCAAATCTTGCTTCCCTGAAGCTGTCTGTTTTGAGGTTGTACACTTACTTTTATCTAAGTGTGGTTTTTTTTCTGACTTGGTCAATGTGACCATGTTTCAGACTTGGGAATCTGTTACTTGTAAGAATTCCCATAAGATATTTTCTCCAGGAATGTCGGGAGAAGAGTTGGTCTGTCAGTACTCTGGAGGATCAGATTTTTTCCCGATCTATTTTGCTGCTCAGTGTCTGACAAATGTGTCAGTCGTGCAATCCTTTGTCAGGCCTCGGTCAGATTCAGGCTGGTGCTACATCAGTTGCTCCACTTTGGAGCATTTTCCTTGTTTTTAGAGTTTTGCAGCAGGCTCAGTTGGAGCCAATGCTTTCCATAAGATATGACGTGGTTTGTTTCTTACTGCCTCTCTTCTGTTTGGAGGGTTTTTGAAACACTCAGCTTTGCGGTGTGTTTCGCCTTATCTCATATTTTATGCAGATAAGGTAGTTCTTTTTTCCAGGTTTGGTTATCTTTTAAGGTTTTGTCTGTTCACAACTGGAAGATTGTGTGGGCTTTTAAAAATGTATTTGCAGGCTACAAAGGACTTTGGTCAGGTTTCTGCATTGTTTGTTTGTTTTTCTGGAAACCGTATGGGTCAGAAAGCTCTGCCACTTATCTCTCTTTCTGGTTGAGAAGTGTTATTCGTATGGGCATTTGAGACTGCCGGACTGCAGCCTCTTGTGACACTCACAGCTCATTCCATTAGGGCTGTTTTTCTTTTCTTTGGCCTTCAAGAATGAGGCCTCTGTGGAACGGATTCCAAGGTTGTGACTTGGTCTTCCTTGTTCAATTTTTCCAAATTTTGGGAATTTGTTATTGCCTCACTTGAGGTTCCTTTTGGGAGAAAAGTTTTTGCATGCAATGGTGCCTTCTGTTTAGGTTACCTGTCTTGTCCCTCCCTTATCATCTGTGTCCTCTAGCTTGGGTATTGATTCCCAACAGTAATTGATGATGATCCCTGGACTCACCGTGTCATTATAAAGAAAACAAAATTTATGCTTACCTGATAAATGTATTTATTTCTTGACACAGTGATTCTACGGCCCGCCCTGTATTTTTCAGACAGTTTTTTTTTATATAAACCTCAGACACCTCTGCACCTTGTGTTACTTCCTTTCTCTTCTTTCCTTTGATCGAATGACTGGGGGATTGTGGGTAGGAAGTGATATTTATCAACTTTGCTGTGGTGCTCTTTGCCTCCTCCTGCTGGTCAGGTGTGATATTCCCAACAGTAATTAATGATGATCTGTGGACTCACTGTGTCAAGAAAGAAAGAAATTTAGCAGGTAAGCATAATTTTTTTTTTTTTTAACTTGTAAGAGCAACCCGACTAGCATAACTCTAGCGGAGTTTTCATCCATTAGGCATAATCAGCAAATCTTATATATAGATAGATGTTACATAGTCATTTGTAGATACCCATGACCATACATACACAAGTCAATGGATAATGAATGCACATACACAGCACATGCTTATACACACACCTATATATGTCCATACAGACAAATATATTTGTAATTATAACTGTCTGTGCTCACCCATATTCTGCTTTCCTTAGACACTCATACATACACATAAACATAAAACACTTCTATAACTCCCTATCCATACACTCCCAGATCATAACTTCTTATGCTTAAACACCAATATTGTACCCACATAGTCCCTCTTCCCTGCAAATTTCTCCTCAAAGGGACAAGATTCATGATTGAGATAGACCATACCATTTGAAAAAAAGTTCCCAAGTTACTTATATTATCACATTTGCTTTGTTCCATTGTATTGTTTGTTGAAGAGCATAACTAGGTAAGTAGCTTGCACATGTCAGGAGCACTACAGGAAACACTGCTGCCACCTAGTGCTTTTGCAAATGTATAACATTGTTCAAATTATTCTTTCAAAACTGCTGCCACATGTGCACACTCCTGAGTCTACCTAGATGCTTTTTAACAAATGACACCAAGGGAATAAAGTTAATTTAATGACAGAACTAAATTGGACAGCATTTTTAAATCTTACACAGTTTTTTTTTTCATGTTGTATCTTCTCTACTGCATTCCAGTCTACCTCTTCATGTAATATTTCCAATTTTATTTTAGCTAGCACCCATCATTGTATATGTATCTCTATCAGGCCTTCCTCTTCTTCATTTTTTTTATATTTCCATTTTATTTCCTCTTGATGTCCCTGCAGGCAGAAGTGCAATATAGCTAATTAGAAAAAAATATTTCTTTTGTTCTCCTCAGTGTTTAAGGAATCACTCTCAAATGTAAGGTGCTAACAAGGCAACCCTAAATGGTAATAACCATCATCATCTATGGTATCCAATCCAAGCTTGTTTTTGTAAGATCACTAGATCATTAGCAGATTTCAATTTTACTGAGATCTCACCACTCATGATGTCCTTGTGTGATAATGCCACAGTCAACTATGCCAATATTAGGTGAGTTGTGAGACATTATGGCAACCTAGTTAGACTAGGGGTCAGGATTAGGGGCTGCGTTTAAAACTACAGTTGGGTTAAGCCCTTAGATCACACAAAAGAATGCAACTCATTGCCAATTAAAGAGCACTTTTTCTTGCATTCACGTTTGGTTTTGCAGACATATCTTTTTTTCTATCAGTGGAATAAACACACAGTGCTGAAATTAATTTTACAATAGAAAAATCAAGTACTTTTACAATTGTGTACTTGTTATCATTACATTGTACATTTAATACAATTTTTACTGTATACATTAAAGGATAGGAAAGTCAGAATTATTCTTGCATGATTCAAATAGAGCATGTAAAGTTAAGACACTTTTAAATTCACTTCTATTTTCAAATGTGCTTTGTTCTCTTGGTATCCCTTGTTGAAAAAGAATATACACTTACCTTACACTAGTGGGAACTAGCTGCTAATTGGTGCCTGCACACATTTGTCTCTTGTGATTGGTTAACTAGATGAGTTCATCTAGCTGCCAGTAGTGCAATGCTGTTCCTTCAACAAAGGATAACAAGAGAATAAAGGAAATTTGATAATTTAAGTAAATTGGGAAGTTGTTTGAAATTGTATGTTCTATCCAAATCATTAAAGAAAATTTTAGGGTGTCCTATCCCTTTAAATACAATTTTTTTCTTAAATACTATAAATTAGAATCTAATTGCCTAATTTAAATTTGTGTTATGGACATATTTATCAAGCTCTGTATGGAGCTTGATGCCCTGCGTTTCCGGTGAGCCTTCAGGCTCGCTGGAAACAGAAGTTATAAAGCAGTGGTCTAAAGACCGCTGCTCCATAACCTGCCCACCTGCTCTGAAGCGCCGGAAAGAAATCAACACGATCGGGTTGATTGACACCCCCTGCTAGCGGCCGAATTTGCAGTGGGCGGCATTGCACGAGCAGTTCACAAGAGCGTATGCTGTCGGCATTTATCGATGTGCAGAGGACATGATCCGCTATATTGGATCATGTCCGTTCGCACCATAATAAATAAGCCCTTTAGTGTGTACTTTTAATGCAAATAGGAGTATTATTTATACAATTTTGAATACATTCTTTCATAATGATTTTTACATTGTACTTTCAGTACCACGTTTTAAACTATTTTTTTATTGATATCTTTATGGTAAGATATGACAGAAATGTAAGCGACACCCCTTAATGAGATACACAACTGAATCACAGTATAATGTGAAAGACCTTGCACTGACAGATCTTTTTTAGAGAACTGGGCACATGGTTGCAGGGGTGATGTAAAGCTGCAGCAACATCAATTAGACAATTGAGTACAGCACTATTATGCTTCGTATGTACTGGCACCCTTTAGGGTTAGGGTGCAAACCAAACTGATTGCTTCTGTGCTTAAGGGACATTAAACGCCTCAAGATATTAATATGAATTAATTAAATATAGTAAAACAACTTTGCAATATATTTTGATTATTTATTTTGTTCTCCTTTCCTGTAATTTAATTCTGAATATTGTGGGCTTGGATCCCATTTATGATCATATTAAATTATGTTAGGAACATTGATATATAAAATATTCATATATCCATGTCAGGTTAGTGCAATTGCAAAAATATGATTGTGTTTGAGCGATAGTCAAGTGTTAGTTTTCCCCCCCACTTTTTTTCTCAATTGACCTCTATGGGGGAATATGTGAATGTGCGCGAGATGTTCAGATTTTTACCGCTTGCGTAAAAAAATTTTTTTTTAACTTGTAATATGAGCACAACCCAACTAGCGCAAAAAGTTTAACTCTAGTGGAGTTTTTGCAATTGCGAAAATTAAATATACAGCGCCACTTGGTATCTAGCCCTTAGTGTTTAATATCACTTTAGAGATTTGACTAGAACTACAGTATATTTGGAATTACTGTGGACAGACGCTTTTGCTACAGTTGATTTGCAATAATATATAATATATATAATTTTTTTGTCTGTAAACTGATTTTTTTATTGGTTTACCCATATAGGTTTGATTCTTTTTGGGTCATTTAATTTGCCTAACATGCATATTTTTTTAAACGGACAGTAAAACTTTCCAATTTATTTTTGTTTTCAAGTTTGTTTCATTCTCTATAGCAGCAATGCACTACTGGGAGCAGCTGAACACATCTGGTGAGCCAGTAACAGGGGGCAAATATATGCAGCCACCAATCGCCAGCTAGCTCCCAGTAGTGCATTGCTGCTCTGTAGCCTACCTAGGTATGCCCTTCAACAAAAAATACTAAATTGACAGCCCCTGCCCGCGTGATTGGCTGTTCACGGGCAGGGGCGGTGTTGCACAAGAGCGCAAAATAGCGCTCTTGTGCAATGCTGAATTCCGCCAACTGAATTCTGCCCGCCAGAGGTGAGTTGTGGCGGACTGGGCCACATATGTACACCCCTTTCCCCTGACGCTTAAAAAAATCAAGCCCTTTGGAGAAAATATCTGGCCAAGTCTCATCTTAACAGGAACTGTCCAGGATTTCATTCTGTGATTTTACTAAGAAGCAAATCTGCCAACTAATCTTTCAGTATCTTAGGTGCCAGAGAGCTCTAGGTGCAGCAATGCCCCTGCTATGATCCCCCTTTCTCTTTCTGCATACACAGAACTTGAGATGAGCAGAAGAATTACTAAATCCCCCAACGTTAGTTTCAAAAGACTGTGAAAATGTATCGAACAAGCAGTGATGTTGCCATTATTCCTGCCAGTGTGTTCATAAACACGTGTGTTAGTCATAATAGGAATTATTTTCTCGTAACGCTAATAAATACTGTGAACCTATAGTGTGTGTGTGTCATGCTGAGCAGCAAAGTTAAAACAAGCCTAGTTTTCTTGCCAGATATCCAAAAACGAGCTAGCCTGCAATATTATGTCAATAAAATATTCTCTAAAAGCAGTTTTGTATGAATTGCTAATGCATTGCAACTGTTTAATTAATATTTGTGCATAGCATCATGTAAAGTTCCCAATCCCTTACAAGAAGAGTCTCAGATAATGTATTAATAAATTACCTTTGTTAACTTACTTATGATAAGCATATTTATTTTCTGTTCTTTGTAACATATTGAGGTATTTGTGCAGCATGATAAATGTGTAGATTTAACAGCATATTCACTTACATTAAATAAGATTTCACAGTAAAATTATTTCTTACCCAAAACTGTTTGCACATACAACTGCATAATTTCTATATAGTTTAAATACAAAGGTAAACCCGATCGCATTTTCCCAAGTGCGCTAACCCAACATGAAAATATTAATATTTAATATTTCATCTTCTCCACAAAGTAGAATATGTTCTATTTATATATATATATATATATATATATATATATATATATATATATATATATATATATATATATATATATATAAAACTAGGCGATAAGCCTGCCCAGAGGGCAGTCTATGTTTAAAAAATACAAACCCCCAAACTAAAGTTACAAAAAATAAAAAAGTAAAATTACAGAAAAAAAATAGACAAAGCTATCCAAAATAAAAAAATAAATAAACCTAAACTAATACCCCTTTAAAAATAAAAAACAAAACAAAATAAAAACACCCCCTAATCTAATACTAAACTACCAATAGCCCTTAAAAGGGCCTTTTGTAGGGCATTGCTTTAAGTTAAACAGCTCTTTTACTTACAAAAATGACCAATTACCCCCTATCAGTAAAACCCCCACCCAGCAAACCCCACAAAATAAACAAAACCTAACACTTAAAAAAAACAACTAAACTACCCTTTGCCCTTAAAAGGGGAATTGTATAGGCATTGCCCTTAAAAGTGCATTCAGCTCTTTTACTGCCCTTAAAAGGGCAATCGGCTCTGTTCCAGCCCAAAAAACATTAATATAAATTCAATCTTCAGTGTGCGACGAATGATCGCATTAAAAAGAGAAGCCTCCACCCTGCCGAGGACCGCCGCCGTTGAGAACCGCCGCTGAGGATCCAAGCATCAAGGTAGCCAGCTCCCCGCCTCCTCTCCACGCCGCCTTCGCTCCGCATGAAGATAGAAGATGATAGAGCCGCCTGGATGAAGACCTTCTCCGCCGAATTTCAGAAATGGTGAGTACCTATTTGGGGCTTAGTTTTAGGATTTTTTTTTTTTTCTTTTAAGATTAGGGATAAAAAAGTGCTGATTGCCCTTTTAAGGGCAATGCCCATACAAATGCCCCTTTAGCGGTAATGGGTAGTTTAGGTTTTTTTAGTGGTAGGTTTTTTATTTTGAGGGGTTTGGTGGGTGGTGGGGTTTACTGTTAGGGGGGACTTAGTATTTTTTTAAACGTAAAAGAGCTGTTTAACTTAGGGCAATGCCCTACAAAAGGCCCTTTTAAGGGCTATTGGTAGTTTAGATTAGGGGGTGTTTTTATTTTGGGGCTCTTTTAAACAGCTCTTTTACTTACAAAAAGGGATTAGGTATAATTTTTTCTGTAATGTTAGACTTTTTTATTTTTTGTAATTTAGTAGTAATTGAGGTTAATTTAGTGGGTGTTAGGTTAGGGGGCTTAGTAATTAAATTAGTTATTTGTGTTGTGGGGGCTTGGCGGTATAGGGTTAATATATTAATTCAGTTTATTGCGATGTGGGGGTTTGGCGGTTTAGGGGTTAACAGGTTAATTAGGTTTATTGTGATGTGGGGAGTTGGCGGCTTAAGAGTTAATAGGTTCAATAGGTTTATTGCGATGTGGGGATTTGGCGGTTTAGGGGTTAATAGATTAATTAGGTTTATTGCGATGTGGGGGGTTGGCGGTTTAGGGGTTAATATTTTAATTATGTTAGGCGGATTAGGGGTTAATTACTTTATTGTTTTGCGATGTGGGGGTTAGCAGTTAGGTGTTTGTTAATACTTCGTGCGGGAGGTTAGCTTTTTTTGTTATACTTTGTGGGGGACGGTTACATGTTTTTTTTATTTCTTGTGGGCAGTTACGTGTTTATTTATTCGCTACCCTGCCATTTTCGGAATACACCAGGATGCAGCTTCGCTGCATCCAGGTGGATTCTTTTGGCTGCGCGTGCAGCTAACATTCTTTTGGCTGCCCGCGCAGCCAACATTCCTTTGAGGATGCGTGCGCAACTGGCGACAGCGATGGATGCATTACAAACGCGATTATAGTATAGATTATATACAGTTATAGATATGTACAGATATATATAGTAATATCTATTTAAAAATACATAGAACATATTCCCCTATGTGTACATTGTAATGTGAAATATTTAAAGTAAATACATAATTAAACACTTAATTAAATATGAATATTGCATAAATATGCTTTAACGTGTTTTCATTTACATTACTGCAAAGGGCTCCAATGCACTTATATTTATGTCTATATATTTATACATTTGTATTTATGTGTTTATATGTGATATATGTCTGTAAATACATATAAACACATATAAATACATATCTACACACAAATCTACTTCTTTCATGTAATTAGCAAGAGTCCATGAGCTAGTGACGTATGGGATATACATTCCTACCAGGAGGGGCAAAGTTTCCCAAACCTCAAAATGCCTATAAATACACCCCTCACCACACCCACAAATCAGTTTTACAAACTTTGCCTCCTATGGAGGTGGTGAAGTAAGTTTGTGCTAGATTCTACGTTGATATGCGCTCCGCAACAGGTTGGAGCCCGGTTTTCCTCTCAGCATGCAGTGAATGTCAGAGGGATGTGAGGAGAGTATTGCCTATTTGAATGCAATGATCTCCTTCTACGGGGTCTATTTCATAGGTTCTCTGTTATCGGTCGTAGAGATTCATCTCTTACCTCCCTTTTCAGATCGACGATATACTCTTATATATACCATTTCCTCTGCTGATTTTCGTTTCAGTACTGGTTTGGCTTTCTACTACATGTAGACGAGTGTCCTGGGGTAAGTAAGTCTTATTTTCTGTGACACTCTAAGCTATGGTTGGGCGCTTTTTTTATAAAGTTCTAAATATATGTATTCAACATGGCATTTTTTTCCCATTCCTGAAACTGTCATTTAAGGAATTTGATCAATTTTGCTTTATATGTTGTTTTTTCTCTTACATATTGCAAGATGTCTCATGTTGCATCTGAGCCAGAAGATACTTCAGGAAAATCGCTGCCTGGTGCTGGAACTACCAAAGCTAAGTGTATCTGCTGTAAACTTTTGGTAGCTGTTCCTCCAGCTGTTGTTTGTATTAAATGTCATGACAAATTTGTTAATGCAGAAAATATTTCCTTTAGTAAAATACCATTACCTGTTGCAGTTCCATCAACATCTAATGTTCAGAGTGTTCCTGATAACATAAGAGATTTTGTTTCTGAATCTATTAAGAAGGCTATGTCTGTTATTCCTCCTTCTAGTAAACATAAAAAGTCTTTTAAAACTTCTCTTTATCCAGATGAATTTTTAAATGAACATCATCATTCTGATTCTAATGATTCTTCTGGTTCAGAGGATTCTGTTTCAGAGGTTGATGCTGATAAATCTTCATATTTATTTAAAATGGAATTTATTCGTTCTTTACTTAAAGAAGTCCTAATTGCATTAGAAATTGAGGATTCTGGTCCTCTTGATACTAAATCTAAACGTTTAGACAAGGTCTTTAAATCTCCTGTAGTTATTCCAGAAGTTTTTCCTGTTCCTGGTGCTATTTCTGAAGTAATTTCCAGGGAATGGAATAATTTGGGTAATTCATTTACTCCTTCTAAACGTTTTAAGCAATTATATCCTGTGCCGTCTGACAGATTAGAGTTTTGGGACAAAATCCCTAAAGTTGATGGGGCTATCTCTACCCTTGCTAAACGTACTACTATTCCTACGGCAGATGGTACTTCCTTTAAGGATCCTTTAGATACGAAAATTGAATCCTTTCTACGAAAAGCTTATTTGTGTTCAGGTAATCTTCTTAGACCTGCTATATCTTTGGCGGATGTTGCTGCAGCTTCAACTTTTTGGTTGGAAACTTTAGCGCAACAAGTAACAGATCATGATTCTCATAACATTATTATTCTTCTTCAACATGCTAATAATTTTATCTGTGATGCCATTTTTTATATTATCAGAGTTGATGTCAGGTTTATGTCTCTAGCTATTTTAGCTAGAAGAGCTTTATGGCTTAAAACTTGGAATGCTGATATGTCTTCTAAATCGACTCTACTTTCCCTTTCTTTCCAGGGTAATAAATTATTTGGTTCTCAGTTGGATTCTATTATCTCAACTGTTACTGGTGGGAAAGGAACTTTTTTACCACAGGATAAAAAATCTAAGGGTAAAAACAGGGCTAATAATCGTTTTCGTTCCTTTCGTTTCAACAAAGAACAAAAGCCTGATCCTTCATCCTCAGGAGCAGTTTCAGTTTGGAAACCATCTCCAGTCTGGAATAAATCCAAGCCTTCTAGAAAAGCAAAGCCAGCTTCTAAGTCCACATGAAGGTGCGGCCCTCATTCCAGCTCAGCTAATAGGGGGCAGATTACGTTTTTTCAAAGAAATTTGGATCAATTCTGTTCACAATCTTTGGATTCAGAACATTATTTCAGAAGGGTACAGAATTGGTTTCAAGATAAGACCTCCTGCAAAGAGATTCTTTCTTTCCCGTGTCCCAGTAAACCCAGCGAAAGCTCAAGCATTTCTGAAATGTGTTTCAGATCTAGAGTTGGCTGGAGTAATTATGCCAGTTCCAGTTCTGGAACAGGGGCTGGGGTTTTATTTGAATCTCTTCATTGTACCAAAGAAGGAGAATTCCTTCAGACCAGTTCTGGATCTAAAAATATTGAATCGTTATGTAAGGATACCAACATTCAAAATGGTAACTGTAAGGACTATCCTGCCTTTTGTTCAGCAAGGGCATTATATGTCTACAATAGATTTACAGGATGCATATCTGCATATTCCGATTCATCCAGCTCACTATCAGTTTCTGAGATTCTCTTTCCTAGACAAGCATTACCAGTTTGTGGCTCTGCCGTTTGGCCTAGCAACAGCTCCAAGAATTTTTACAAAGGTTCTCGGTGCCCTTCTATCTGTAATCAGAGAACAGGGTATTGTGGTATTTCCTTATTTGGACGATATCTTGGTACTTGCTCAGTCTTCACATTTAGCAGAATTTCATACAAATCGACTTTTGTTGTTTCTTCAAAATCATGGTTGGAAGATCAATTCACTAAAAAGTTCATTGATTCCTCAGACAAGGGTAACCTTTTTGGGTTTCCAGATAGATTCAGTGTCCATGACTCTGTCTTTGACAGACAAGAGACGTCTAAAATTGATTTCAGCTTGTCGAAACCTTCAGTCACAATCATTCCCTTCGGTAGCCTTATGCATGGAAATTCTAGGTCTTATGACTGCTGCATCGGACGCGATCCCCTTTGCTCGTTTTCACATGCGACCTCTTCAGCTCTGTATGCTGAACCAATGGTGCAGGGATTACACAAAGATATCTCAATTAATATCTTTAAAACCGATTGTAGGACACTCTCTGACGTGGTGGACAGATCACCATCGTTTAGTTCAGGGGGCTTCTTTTGTTCTTCCGACCTGGACTGTAATTTCAACAGATGCAAGTCTTACAGGTTGGGGAGCTGTGTGGGGGTCTCTGACAGCACAAGGGGTTTGGGAATCTCAGGAGGTGAGATTACCGATCAATATTTTGGAACTCCGTGCAATTTTCAGAGCTCTTCAGTCTTGGCCTCTTCTGAAGAGAGAATCGTTCATTTGTTTTCAGACAGACAATGTCACAACTGTGGCATACATCAATCATCAAGGAGGGACTCACAGTCCTCTGGCTATGAAAGAAGTATCTCGAATTCTGGTTTGGGCGGAATCCAGCTCCTGTCTAATCTCTGCGGTTCATATTCCAGGAATAGACAATTGGGAAGCGGATTATCTCAGTCGCCAAACGTTGCATCCGGGCGAATGGTCTCTTCACCCAGAGGTATTTCTTCAGATTGTTCAAATGTGGGAACTTCCAGAAATAGATCTGATGGCTTCTCATCTAAACAAGAAACTTCCCAGGTATCTGTCCAGATCCCGGGATCCTCAGGCGGAGGCAGTGGATGCATTATCACTTCCTTGGAAGTATCATCCTGCCTATATCTTTCCGCCTCTAGTTCTTCTTCCAAGAGTAATCACCAAGATTCTGAAGGAATGCTAGTTTGTTCTGCTGGTAGCTCCAGCATGGCCTCACGGGTTTTGGTATGCGGATCTTGTCCGGATGGCCTCTTGCCAACCGTGGACTCTTCCGTTAAGACCAGACCTTCTGTCGCAAGGTCCTTTTTTCCATCAGGATCTCAAATCCTTAAATTTAAAGGTATGGAGATTGAACGCTTGATTCTTGGTCAAAGAGGTTTCTCTGACTCTGTGATTAATACTATGTTACAGGCTTATAAATCTGTATCTAGAGAGATATATTATATAGTCTGGAAGACTTATATTTCTTGGTGTCTTTCTCATCATTTTTGCTGGCATTCTTTTAGAATTCCGAGAATTTTACAGTTTCTTCAGGATGGTTTAGATAAAGGTTTGTCTGCAAGTTCCTTGAAAGGTCAAATCTCTGCTCTTTCTGTTCTTTTTCACAGAAAGATTGCTAATCTTCCTGATATTCATTGTTTTGTACAAGCCTTGGTTCGTATAAAACCTGTCATTAAGTCAATTTCTCCTCCTTGGAGTTTGAATTTGGTTCTGGGGGCTCTTCAAGCTCCTCCGTTTGAACCTATGCATTCATTGGACATTAAATTATTTTCTTGGAAAGTTTTGTTCCTTTTGGCCATCTCTTCTGCCAGAAGAGTCTCTGAATTGTCTGCTCTTTCTTGTGAGTCTCCTTTTCTGATTTTTCATCAGGATAAGGCAGTGTTGCGAACTTCTTTTGAATTTTTACCTAAGGTTGTGAATTCCAACAACATTAGTAGAGAAATTGTAGTTCCTTCATTATGCCCTAATCCTAAGAATTCTAAGGAGAAATCATTGCATTCTTTGGATGTTGTTAGAGCTTTGAAATATTATGTTGAAGCTACTAAGAATTTCCGAAAGACTTCTAGTCTATTTGTCATCTTTTCCGGTTCTAGAAAAGGCCAGAAAGCTTCTGCCATTTCTTTGGCATCTTGGTTGAAATCTTTAATTCATCATGCCTATGTTGAGTCGGGTAAAACTCTGCCTCAGAGGATTACAGCTCATTCTACTAGGTCAGTTTCTACTTCCTGGGCGTTTAGGAATGAAGCTTTGGTTGATCAGATTTGCAAAGCAGCAACTTGGTCTTCTTTGCATACTTTTACTAAATTCTACCATTTTGATGTGTTTTCTTCTTCTGAAGCAGTTTTTGGTAGAAAAGTACTTCAGGCAGCTGTTTCAGTTTGAATCTTCTGCTTATGTTTTCATTTAAACTTTATTTTGGGTGTGGATTATTTTCAGCAGGAATTGGCTGTCTTTATTTTATCCCTCCCTCTCTAGTGACTCTTGCGTGGAAAGATCCACATCTTGGGTAGTCATTATCCCATACGTCACTAGCTCATGGACTCTTGCTAATTACATGAAAGAAAACATAATTTATGTAAGAACTTACCTGATAAATTCATTTCTTTCATATTAGCAAGAGTCCATGAGGCCCACCCTTTTTTGTGGTGGTTATGATTTTTTTGTATAAAGCACAATTATTCCAATTCCTTATTTTTTATGCTTTCGCACTTTTTTCTTATCACCCCACTTCTTGGCTATTCGTTAAACTGATTTGTGGGTGTGGTGAGGGGTGTATTTATAGGCATTTTGAGGTTTGGGAAACTTTGCCCCTCCTGGTAGGAATGTATATCCCATACGTCACTAGCTCATAGACTCTTGCTAATATGAAAGAAATGAATTTATCAGGTAAGTTCTTACATAAATTATGTTATATGTTTACATACATATACATATTTAAATCTCAGAGTTCAGCTGAATTTCTTCACTACAAGTTCATCTTTAACTATTACTATTCTGCCCTTAAAGGGACATAATACTCATATGCTAAATCACTTGAAACGGATGCAGTATAACTGTAAAGGAAAGCTGACAGGAAAATATCACCTGAGCATCTCTATGTAAAAAAAGGAATATATTTTACCTCACAATTTCCTCAGCTCAGCAGAGTAAGTTCTATGTAAAAAGTTATACTTCAGTTACTGTTCAACTGCTGGTAAAAAAATAAAAATAATGAAGAAATGAACAGCAGCCAATCAGTATCAGCAGTGCTGAGGTCACAAACTATTTTACTGTGATCTCTTGAGATTTCATTTAACGCTCATGAGATTTCATAGTAAACTTCCTTAAACTGAATGGGGAAATAATATGAGTGTGCACAAAGCTCACTCCTTTAGCTGTCCCGTGACAGACATACTGATTTGCTGCTTAAAGTCCTTTGCAATGGGGTTTGAATACTTTTGAGTATTTTGAGATAAAATATCGTTCTTTTTTACATAGAGATGTTCAGGTGATATTTTATAGTCAGTTTTTTTTACAGCTATTCTGCATCACTTTCAAGTGTTTCAACATTTGGGTATCATGGCCCTTTAATCTATATACACAACATTTCTTCTCTAATCTTATCTCTACTCTTTCTTCAAACCCAAAACGTCTGTTCTCCACAATCAATACTCTTCTCCGCCCACCCCCACCTACTACTACAACTTTTCTCTCAGCTCAAGACTTTGCCAGCTACTTCAATAACAAAATCGACTCCATCAGAAATGAGATCAGCTCTCAACATACTACCGGTCTCCCACCCCCTCAAAAGCTCACAATCATCCAAAACCTAAACAGCCATATATTGAGCTCTTTTGCCCCTTTTACAGAGGAATAAGTTTCTGCCCTTATACTGTCCTCTCACCTCACAACCTGTCCCCTTGACCCCATCCTCTCACAGCTACTCCCCTCCCATCTACCCTTACCCCTATACTCACACACATCTTCAACCTCTTCCTCAGCACTGGTATATGTCCCTCATCTCTTAAACCTACACTGGTCACACCTATCCTCAAAAAAACCTCTCGATCCAACCTCCCCATCCAACTACCGCCTTATTTCCCTACTCCCTCTTCCCTCAAAGCTTCTTGAAAAGCTAGTATATGCACATCTAGCCCATTTCCTTACATTAAACTCCCTTTCTTGACCCACTGGATTCTGCCCCATCACTACACAGAGACATCAATTGTTAAGGTTACCAATTACCTACTTACAGAAAAATCCAAAGGCCACTTCTCTCTGCTTATCCACCTTGATCTGTCTGCAGCCTTTTATACTGTCGACTACCCTCTGTTGCTCCAAACCCCCAAATCCTTTGGCATTTGTGACACAGCTCTCTTGTGGTTCTCTTCCTATCTGTCTAACCGTACCTTTAGTGTAGCCTTCTCTGGGGCATCCTCTGCCCCATTACCACTTTGGGGAACTGCAAGGCTCTGTCCTCTGTCTCCTTCTCTTCTCAATCTACATGTCATCATTAGGTTCCTTAATAAAGTCCCATGGGTTTCAATATCATTTGTATGCCGATCACATCCATATATACATTTCTGCACCAGACCTATCTCCTTCCGTGTTAACCGGTGTCACCAACTGTCTCTCTCAAATTTTATCTTGGATGTCCTCTCACTACCTCAAGCTAAATCTCCCCAAAACTGAGCTAATTATATTCCCCCCCTTCTTCCAAAATGTTCACCCACATTTCTCTATAACTGTAGATAACTCCATCATTACAGGATACTAACCAGATGCTTTTCTGGTTAGTATCCTGTCCAGCTCTCTTGCTGGAATTGTTCTTGTATATGTTTCTCTCTGATACTCAGCACCTATACACAATTAAATAGTATATTATATTATATTCTATACATTTAAATAAAGTGTTCCCTCAAAGTAATGAGTGGTGCCATTGCTCATCTCTCAAACTCCATCATTACCCTTACCCCACATGCCGATGTCTTGGGGTTACACTTGACTCAGATCTTTCACTCCTCACATTCAGTCTTTGGCTAAAGCCTGCCGCTTCCACCTTAAAAACATCTCTAAAATTACACAAGACACAACTAAGATTTTAATAAACTCGCTCATCCTTTCCCACCTCGACTACTGCAACTCCATCCTCTCTGGTCTCCCTAGCTGCCGTCTAGCTTCTTTAGAATCCATAATAAATACCTCTGCCAGGCTCATCTTCCTTACACTTCATTTATCATCTGCTGCACCTCTCTGCCAATCCCTTCACTGGCTTCCTCTTGCCTAAAGGATTAAACAAAAAATTCTCACTCTAACATACAAAGCCCTCAACTGCACCCCCTACTTCTCAGACCTTGCCTCCAGATACTCTCCCCCCATTCCCTTCACTCCGCTCACAATCTCCTGCTCTCCTTCACTCTTGTTACCTCCTTACGTTCCCGTTTACAAGACTTCTCCAGAATGGCTCCCATCTTATGGAACTCCCTGCCTTGCTCCACAAGACTCTCCCCTAGTTTTAAAAACTTTAAGCGCTCCCTAAAGACTCTACTATTCAGGGATGCATACAACCTACCCTAACCTTCCTAACTCCATTGTTATCCCCTTGAACCCCTTAGCATGTAAGCCTATAAGCCCAGCTGTTTGTAGATCACCCTCATAAGCGCCAATTACATCAGTGCAACTCTCGGCAGGGCCCTCTTCCCATTTGATCCCTATAAATGTTATCTTGTATACCTCCTATGTTTATAGTGCTGCGGAATCTGTTGGTGCTCTACAAATACCTGATAATAATAATACTAATAATAATGATTTAGACATGTATATGTTTGTGTTTTTTTCAAACACCTGAGACCTCATATCTTTCAGCCCTTATAACCTTTTTGAGCAATATTTTTTAAAAAAAATATTTTTATTAGATAGTGTTATTATGAGTCTAACTGTAACTGCGTTACAGTTAACCAGAGCTCTGAGGACACGCTATCCCAACACACGTTAAATTCAATTGCGCTTAAGTGATCATGGAAGTGAGTTAGATGTGATTGATCATATAGGAAAAAATGATCTTGCTAGTAATCATGTTGCTGCTGTTCAGAAAAAGTTTTGTGACCTAGGTAATCTTTTAGAGAATGTGGCATCAACTCTATCATTTTCTGCTATTTTACCTGTGTATGTCCAGGAAGCAGGAAAGATGGAGCAGATAACAACATTTAATTCTTGGTTAGATAAGTGGTGCAGGGAACGAGGATTAGGTTTTATTGGCCATTATAGCTCTGTTTGGCAAGATACTAGGTTATTTAGGAGAGATAGTTTGCATTTGGATGTTAAAGGAACAGAGTATCTGGGGGAGGAGTTCAAATGCTTTATTAGAAATCATTTAAACTAATAAAGGGGGTAGTATTAATATATCCACCTGCCCCCCACAGCATGCCAAAACTGTAAGTTTAATTAACAATTCTAGAAATGCTAGTAGAAAAATTCAACTCATTTCAATAATGACTAGGGACAACTTGGATTTAGTAGCTATAACAGAAACATGGTACAATGATTTGCATGACTGGAACATAGTCATACCTGGATACAGGTTATTTAAAAAGAACAGAGTAAATGAAAATATAAAGGTTACTGAAATTGTAGGAACAAATGATGAGGTGGAAAGTATTTGGGTGACTTTGGAAATTGGAGCTAAAAATGGGGTTTAGAATAGGGGTTGTATATAGGCCTCCATTGCAGGATGAAAAACTGGACAATCTGTTATTAGAAGAAATACCCAAAATGACCGTGAAGGGTAAGGTTATAGTAATGGGGACTTTAATTTGCCAGATATAGACTGGAAGATTCATTCAGCTAGATCAGCTAGAAGCAGGTATATTCTTGAATTTCTGCTAGGGAATCACTTGAGCAATTAGTTAAGAAACCAAATCGTAAGGAAGCTATATTAGATCTAATACTTACAAACAGTGATACAGTTTCAGATGTGTCTGTAGGTGAGAACTTAGGATCCAGTGATCATCAATCTGTTTGGTTTAGTATTCATGTGCAGGAACTGTCCACCCAGACTAAAACAAAAGTTTTAGACTTTAGGAAGGCAGATTTTTCATTAATGGGAGAATACCTAAAAAAATATTTAAAAGGGAAAACTCTTATTACAGGGGTTCAAGAACAGTGGAAATTTGTGAAATGTGCCATTTTAGATGCAACCGCAAACTGTATTAGACATGTCTGTAGAAGTAAAAGAAAGCGGAAACCAATTTGGTTTTCCAAAGAAGTAGCACCTGCTGTAAAGACAAAAAAAGATATCTAATAAAAATTACAGACACACACACAATCAGATGATGATATAAAAATATGGAGACTCCAACAAAAAAAGACTAAGCAGTTAATTAGGAAGGTTAAAGCTCATGCAGAAGAAAAGATAGCACAGTCAGTAAAACATGGGGACAAAACATTCTTTAGATATATCAGTGAAAGAAGAAAAAATAAGGTAGGAATAGTAAAATTGAAATCAGTTGATGATAGAATAATAGAAGGAGATAAGCAAATTGCAGACTATCTCAATGATTACTTCTGTTCTGTTTTCACAAAAGATTGTGAAGATAGAATGTCTACATTAAGGGATGCTATGAAAAATAGAAACAAGCTTAACACTAATCTTTTTACAGAGGATGAGGTTTTGTTAGCATTATCAAAAATAAATGTTAAAAAGGCAGTGGGTCCTGATAATATTCATCCAAGGGTTTTAAAAGGACTTTGATCAGTGCTAACTGTCCTATTAACCGATCTGTTTAATCAGTCACTATTAACAGGAGCTGTCCCAGATGATTGGAGAATAGCAAATGTAATACCTCTTCATAAAATGGGCAGTAGAGATTAATCTGGTAACTACAGGCCAGTAACTTCAGTTGTAGGGAAATTAATGGAAAGCCTCTTAAAAGAAAGATTTATGACTTACATAAAGACAAACAATTTAGAGGACCAAAATCAGCATGGTTTTACTAAAGGGAGATCATGTCAGACTAATCTAATTGACTTATTTGATTATGTAACAAAAGTATTAGACAAGGGTGGAGCAGTTGATGTAGCATATCTAGATTTCAGCAAAGCATTTGACACCGTCCCACACAATAAACTAATTCACAAACTGTAGCTCCTTGGTCTAGACTCAAAAATTGTGAACTGGGTGTAATGCAGGCTTAAAGGGACAGTCTAGGCCAAAATAAACTGTCATGATTCAGATAGAGCATGTAATTTTAAACAATTTTCCATTTTACTTTTATCACCAATTTTGCTTTGTTCTCTTGATATTCTTAGTTGAAAGCTTAACCTAGGAGGTTCATATGCTAATTTCTTAGACCTTAAAGGCCACCTCTTTTCAGAATGCATTTTAACAGTTTTTCACCACTAGAGGGTGTTAGTTCATGTATTTCATATAGATAATACTGTGCTTGTGCACGTGAAGTTATCTGGGAGCAGGCACTGATTGGCTAAACTGCAAGTCTGTCAAAAGAACTGAAATAAAGGGGCAGTTTGCAAAGGCTTAGATACAAGATAATCACAGAGGTTAAAAGTATATTAATATAACTGTTGGTTATGCAAAACTGGGGAATGGGTAATAAAGGAATTATCTATCTTTTAAAACAATAAAAATTCTGGTGTAGACTGTCCCTTTAAGGACAGAAAACAAAGTGTCATTCAGCAGAGGGGGCTGTTATTAGTGGTGTTCCTCAGTGGTCAGTTCTGGGGCCTGTTTTGTTTAACATATTTATCTGTGATATCAGCAAAGGGCTACAGGGGAAAGTATGTCTGTTTGCAGATTATACAAAAATGTGTAACAGGGGGGGTAGATAAAATGAGAAGTGATATACAACAATTGGAGGATTGGACAAACGACTGGGATCTAAAGTTTAACACAGCAAAGTGTAAAATAATGCATTTAGGTAAGAAAAATCCAAATGTTAATTACAGACTCAATGACACTTTACTGACTGTTACAGATGAGGATGGAACAGGACTTGGGAATTATTATTTCAGATGATTTAAAACTTAGTAATCAATGTAGTAATGCAGTGAGTAAGGCTAGCAGAATGCTTGGATGTATTGGTTGAGGTATTTGCAGAAGAAATAGTAAGGTTCTTATGCCACTTTATAGATCATTAGCTAGGCCTCATCTTGAGTATTGTGTGCAGTTCTGGAGGCCATACCTTCAGAAGGATATTAACAAACTTGAATTTGTGCAAAGGAGGGCTACCAAAATGGTACATGGTCTAAAAAATAAAACTTACCAGGATAGGCTCAATGACTTAAATATGTATAGCTTAGAGGAGTGAAGGGAAAGAGGTGATATGATAGCAACTTTCAAGTACAGTAAAGGGTTTAGTAAAACTGAGGCTGTGGGTATTTTACATAAAATGGAAAATTCAAGAACAAGGGGTCATGAGCTCAAGCTAAAGGGTAGTAGATTCAGGAGCAATTTGAGGAAGCACTTCTTTACAGAAAGAGTGATTGATTTATGGAATAAACTTCCTTAAGAGGTAGTAATGACAAACACTGTCGGGCACTTTAAAAATGCATGGGACAAGCATAAGGCTATCCTACAAACTAGATAAGTTTATACTGTTAGGTAATATCGTGCAGACTTGCTGGGCCTATGGCTCTTATCTGCTGTCAATATCTATGTTTCTATGTTTAAACCCAAATTGTTAACGCACCACTCATAATCTGGTCCTTAATTGGGTTTAAAGTCTCTTTAAATAGTGTTATATTACACACTGCTATTTTTGCATACTTTGTCCCTAATTGTACTCGGAAGAAGAGATTAGATATGGGGAAAATAGGTTTCTACATAGCAACACCAGAGGAATTGGGAAGCCCAAAATTTCAGGAACATGGGACAAAATAAATAATTAAAGTATATTCAAAAAGGTTTTTTTTTCTACTACATGTAAATGGACATTTTATTTTTCAATCTTAGTATTAAATGTCCCCAAATCATGGTGTGCTCCTTGTATCATGTTGTTTTCCTGCAGCACAGTTATCACAATGTTCAATCCATCAGCCCAGTCACTTATTTCTGACTTTCAATTTTTTTTTATCAGGAAACATTTATCCTCCCACTGCTGCCCAGGATCTCCAAAGGGTTTCAAAGGCTGGGTATCTTGAAAAACGAAGAAAAGGTCAAGTATTTTAAGATCTTGACATTATATGATCAATCTCTCGCACACATAAACACACACAAACACACACATACACACACATACATATACACACACACACATACACTCATATACACACACATACATACACAAACACACACGCACATACATACAAACACATACATAAACACATACATAAACACATACACACACACATACACACATACACACATACACACACACACATACATACATACATGCATACATACACACACATACATAAACACACATACATACACACACATAAACACATACATACTGTACATACACACACATACATACTGTACATACACACACATACATACTGTACATACACACACATACACACACACACACACTCTCACCTGCTGTCTCTTTAAAAATATTTGAATACCTTGCTGCATTGTGTGCTGAGTGTGGCAGTTTTTAAACAATGAGAATGCACCAAAGTTTTAATAACATATGTTTTCAAAGCATACATTTGATGTCCAACCTTCATCGTAGGTGCATATACAGCCAACCCAGAACCAATACTGTAGTAATTTATATGAACAAATATTTAATGGGAATGGAAAAGTGCTGCAGCATTGTTAGCACTGCTTACAAGTAAGGCTACACTTTTCATATGAATATGAATTACATGGATGCTTTAGATACATTGGCTATTAAACCATTTCAGTTGAATTACATTTATTTTCACTTTGAAATAATAGCAACATTTTAGGCCATACACAACTCTAATAATGTGCAATGTTTATCTGGATCAACATACGTCTTATAAAAGCCATGTCATGTTTGAGTAAACTAGAAAGTTGCTTAAAATTGCACGCTCTATCTGAATCACAAAAGAAAAAAATTGGGTTCAGTGTCCCTTTATGGGATAGAAAGGCCAAAATTGACACGTGCATCAGTGCATTTCAATGTAAATTATAAGTATGTTTGCAATAAACTTCCATTAGTAAAAATGCTTCTAGTAAAAGTTATTACTATTTTTCTGCGACATACGCACATATCCTGTGAGGGCCCGTGCACCAGTATTCAAACACTACGGGGCCTATTTATCAAAGATCTTGCGGACCTGATCCGACAGTGTGGATCAGGTCCGCAAGACCTCGCTGAATGCGGAGAGCAATACGCTCTCCGCATTTAACATTGCACCAGCAGCTCACAAGAGCTGCTGGTGCAACGCCGCCCCCTGCTGACTCGTGGCCAATCGGCCACCAGCAGGGAGGTGTCAATCAACCCGATCGTACTCGATCGGGTTGATTTCCGGCGATTCCTGTCCGCCTCATCAGAGCAGGCGGACAGGGTTATGGAGCAGTGGTCTTTAGACCGCTGCTTCATAACTGATGTTTCTGGCGAGTCTGAAGACTCGCCAGAAACACGGCCCTTCAAGCTCCGTTCAGAGCTTGATAAATGGGCCCCTACACCTTCTCCGAGAGTTAGTGGTGGCTTTTATAACACAAATTACATCTTAACAGATGCAATACACAACGTTGCCAGCTCTCTGAGCTCAAATACTTGTGCACAGCCCTCATAGGATAAGTGCCTATGCCAACCAAAAACAGTAATACATTTTACCAGAAGCATTTTGGCTAATGAAGGTATACTGCAAAAATGCTTATTTTTCAAATGGAAATGCATTTATGCACATTTCAATTTTGACCTTTCTCTCCCTTTAATAACATATTGTGGTGCCTTATACAGTCAGGTCTATAGACTAAAGAACACAAATAAAGGAGTTATGCATAACCCTACACAGTATTTATAGCAACTGTCCTAGAATATTGTGATCTGCATTAGGTTAGCACCTTAGAGAAGACAAACCTCACAGAAACGTTTACAGGTAGAGTCAAGGTATTCATGAGACACTTGTTAATGCCACTCTTCGTCCAGCATTAAATCTCTCCAACAAGGGTTACATAGCTTTATCTTCCCCATTAATCATAGACTGAATGTTAAAGTTTATTTTCCAACTTTCTTTTCTTTTGTCAGATGCATTATATGTTCAAATGTATTGTGATTATTTATTTAGTTGGTAAGGCTCTGAAATTTTTAAGATAATCAAACTTTAGCTTTCTTTTCATCTTAGGTCATAGCGTTTTTGGATCTGAATGGCAGAAGCGCTGGTGTGCAATGAGTAACTTTATCTTTTACTACTATGGAAGTGATAAAGGTATTTCCATCTAAATTGGTCATATGGGTTAATATAAAAGGTGCTATTTAAGGATCAAAGTGGACTTTAGAAAGCATTTTTGTAACAGCATTCACTAAATAAAATAATTGACTAATTTGTATGTTGAGGGTTTGAACCCATGTTTCTTCTTCTTACTGTTTATTTTATTAAGTTCCACAATAGTCCACATCAATGAATACATGACCATTGAGATTTACACAATTCAGTACAATACTTGACTTTAATTGATAAAGGAGGAGGATCCTGCAATGCTGAGCTTACAATCTAGATGTTGGAGTGAGAGAAAAGAGATGCAGAGGTTGCTTGACAGAGGTTTTATAAGGGAAAGGTTTATAGGAGAGTTGGTGAGGAACAAATACAAATGAAGTTGGTAGTCATCTCTAAACAAATGTACTTTGAAAGGAAGAAGACAACCTTGCACAGCGAGGTAAAGAGTTCCATTGAGTAGATGCAGCATTAGAGAAGTCTTGTAGGGTTAGGAGGAAGGAGGTCATAGGTACATTGAAGAGGACTGTTGGATGGATGAGTGTGGAAATATAATCAGGTGCAAAACTGCAAATGATTTGATCTAGTAGGGTGTAGTGAACCAGTGTAGAGACTGACAGTGGAATGACTGATGCTGATTTCTTGTTACTAGAAGCAAGATTTCTAAGACTATTTTCTTTGCAAACATTTATCATCGTACAGTTCCACAACAAAATAATTACTTACAGTGTGTTGCAGGCAACATCATTATATTTATGTTATATGGTTTTCTTAGTATTACATTGCTCCATTGTTTTTATTATAGCTCTTTAACCTCTTAAGGACATATGACGGAATTTTTCCGTCATAAAACAATTGAGCAAACTGAAAGCTGTGTCCTTAAAGGGTTAAGATTTCAGATCACTTTACACAAATATTAGAAAATGTGGCAGATAAAAAATGTTAATGTTACATTTTTACTTATTTACATATGAACAGGCCACAGCAACAGCTGGGGCACTCATAGTCTTTGGCGGCATTCATGAATCCCAGCACAAAATCTGCTTGTGATTACAATCAGCTTGCTGGCGGGAATTCTTCAGAGGATTCCTAAAAGCTCAAGGCACTAATGTACTTAGACACTATTTCATTTATATGGGCACTCACCGGTGAATTAATATGTTCTTACTTTGCTTTTATCTTTAACAGACAAACAGCAGAAAGGTGAATTTTCCTTAGATGGGTACAGAGCCAGAATGAATAATACTCTACGGAAGGATGCAAAGAAAGATTGCTGTTTTGAAATCTTTGCTCCTGATAAACGCATCTATCAGGTTGGACTTTCTATGCCTCTGTATAAATTACATTGATAAAACTGTTACATTGGCAGTCTTTGAGACAGAAACATTTGGGTTGAAACAGCTCACTAACTGGCACATCTGCACAGTATGCTCATACATATGGGAATATAGAAATGAAAACAAAAGTCCAGATAAAAGGCATGCATTCCATATTAAATAGGATACAGCCATATTTATCAGTTTTATCTGTGTTTGTTTGTGTTCTAGTGTTGTCAGTTGTATTTTATTAAGTACTAATCCTAAAGCCTGTGTACACGGGCCATTTTTCGCAGCACAGCGGTTCCACCCCCTGCTTTCTCTCTATCCCCCCTCTCTTTTGCTCTCTCTTTCCATCTCTTTTACTCCCCTCTTTTTTGAGCTCTCTCTCCCCCTATCTTTTGCGCTCTCTCCCCCCCTCTCTTTTGCGCTCTCTCACTCTCCCCTCTCTTTTGCTCTCTCTCCCTCTCTCCCTCTCTTTTGCTCTCTCTATCCCCCCTCTTTTGCTCTCTCTCCCCCCTCTTTTGCTCTCTCTCCCCCCTCTCTTGCTCTCTCTCTCCCCACTCTCTTTTGCTCTCTCTATCCCCCCTCTTTTGCTCTTTCTCCCCTCTTTTGCTCTCTTTCTCCCCTCTCTCCTTTGCTCTGTCTCTCCCCCCTCTCTTTTGCTCTCTCTCCCCCTTCTATTTTGCTCTCTCTCTATCCCCCCCTCTTTTGCTCTCTCAATCCCCCCTCTTTTGCTCTCTCTCTCCCTTTCTTTTGCTCTTTCTCTCCCCCTCTCTTTTGCTCTTTCTCTCCCCCTCTCTTTTGCTCTTTCTCTCCCCCTCTCTTTTGCTTTCTCTCTCCCCTCTCTTTTGCTCTCTCTCTCCCCCTCTCTTCCCCCCCTCTCGTTTGTGCTCTCCCCTCTCTTTTGTGCTCTCCCCCTCTCTTTTGCTCTCTCTCTCTCCCCCTCTGTTTTTTGCACGCTATCTCTCTCCACTCTTTTGCACCCCCCTCTCTTTTGCTCTCTCTCTCCTCTTTTCTCCTCCTCTCTTTTGCTGTCTCTCTCCCTCGCTTTTGCTCTCCCCCCCCTCTTTTGCACGCTCTCTCTCTCTCTTCTCTTTTGCGCCTTTCCCCCTCTTTTGCTCTCTCTCCCCTCTCTTTTGCTCTCTCTCTCCCCTTTCCTCCCCCTCTATTTTGCTGTCTCTCTCCCTCTATTTTGCTGTCTCTCTCCCTCTCTTTTATTCTCTCTATCCCCCCTCTCTTACTCCCCCCTCTCTTTCCCCCCTTCTTTTTTGCGCTCTCTGTCTCTCTCTTTCCTCTTTTGCTCTCTCTCCCCTCTCTGTTGCTCTATCTCTCCCCTTTCTCCCGCCTCTCTTTTGCTGTCTCTCTCCCTCTCTTTTGCACTCTCTATCTCCCTTCTCCTTTGCTCTCTTTCCCCTCTCTTTTGCTCTCTCTCTTACCCCCCTCTCTGCCCCCTCTCTCTTTTGTGCTCTTCCTCTGTCTCTCTCTCCCCCCTTTCTTTTGCTCTCTCTCCCCTCTCTTTTGCTCTCTCTCTCCCCTTTCTCCCCCCTCTTTTGCTGTCTCTCTCCCTCTCTTTTGTTCTCTCTATCTCCCCTCTTTTGCTGTCTCTCTCTTTCTCGGCTTTCTTTTGCTCTCTATCCCCCTTCTTTTGAGCTCTCTCACGTCCGTCGTCCGCCCGCCCCCTCCCACTTCACACCGCCCTGCCCATGTCACGCCCGGCCCATCCAGCCCCGCCCGAGCCACGCCCCCGCCCAGTCCCGCCCCCTCACACCTGGTCGGCTCCAGATGCGAGCCAGGTCAGTCTGTTGAAGGCCAGGTGTGCTTGTTCTCGTGCAGTCACTACTGCGCCTGACAGCTTCGGACAAACACACTTTGCCTTTTATCTTATAGGATGTGACACATTAAAAATAAAGAAGCAGGTGAATTTAAATGTATCAATGCAAACACCTTGACTGTAACTTTCATGCTGAATTTAAGAAGAACTCTAAGGAAGTGGGTCCGAGCGCATATCAATGGTGTATTTTACAGACTTATTACTTAGGCTTCATATGCAATGTAACGTTAATATGTTTTAAATATCTGAAATTGCATTTGAAAATGAGTTCATTAACTTGTCAGGTAATGAGTTAGAATCTGACAAGAACATTTTTAAGAACACTATACCCAGCAGTCTAAAGAAATTCATGGGTGTCTCCTAATTGTCAAGGGCAAATTTTGTTCATCAGTTCTGGCTTTGACATTGATGAAGAGAAGCAGTATTTTTTCAAAACAGCTGCCAGCTGCTGATCAGAGTTTCAAATCCATCATCCTCTGCTCCAATTACGTAAATTTGTCAAAATTAACTGTACATTATAAGAAGCATCCTAGCAAGAAAAGTATCTGTATGCACACAAATAATTGCTAATGTTTGAATGAAGAAGTTTGCTAATGTTAAATCTGGGTTAAAATTCTTGATATTGTGCACCTAATTTACATCTTTTTTTTTGTTTTGTTAAGTTTACAGCTTCAACGGCAAAAGAAGCAGAAGAATGGGTTAATGCAGTCTTATTCCTTAATGGTATGTAAACATAGAAGACAATGTGGATAAAAGCACTGTTCTATACTGTAATCTTTCTTAGTCATGAATAAATTAAGGGGGGCCTCAAGTTTTATATTAGGTCATATGAGTCCTTGATTAACTAGTGATGTCATTAAAATAAATTCCATTAACCAATCAAAAAGAAGAGCAGTAGTTAGTGAAGTCACTGAGCTCTTCTCTTATCTGATTGATTAGCATCAGCCATGTGATCAAATAATCAAAACTGTTCAGTAAAGTTCAATGGTGGGAAAATATAAATTTAATTTAGTTATTCAATTAAATGTATCTAACATCCAATTTTACTAGTAACCTTGACTTGCAGACATGAGCTGAAAAGGACATATTTGTCCATGAAATAACGTTCATAAGTCAATTGACTTGATTGGAATCTAAATATAAGGGGCGAGATTACATATACGGCGCAGGCTTCAGCACAAGCGCTGCAACCCGCGCCACCCAAATTTCACCTCGCACATTGGGGCCTGGCAGTTCATAAAGTGCCGTAAGTTGGATAAACTAGCGATGTCCAGAAATGAGCGTAAATACAAATTTCTGGAGTCGCCAGTAACTTACTGCACTTTAGAAACTGATGGCGCCTAATAAAAGTAAAAAAATGTATCAAATCTCCCGTAAAAGTCTAACCCGCCTTCCAAAAATAAGCCTGACACGTAATACCCCTATATCCGTTATCAAACCCACATCGGAACTAATAAAAGTATTAACCCCTAAACCGACAACCCCCCCACAACGCAATAAGCCTTATTAAACTATTAACCCCTAAATCCGTCATCAAACCCACACCACAAAAAACCTATTAAAGTATTAACCCCATAAACCGCCAAAGCCAATAACACAAACTACCTATTAAATTATTAACCCCTAAACTGCCAAAGCCCACAACGCAATAAACCTATCAAAGTATTAACCCCTAAACCGCCAAAGCCCACAACGCAAATAAATTATTACATTTCTAAGCCCCCTAACCTAACACCCCCTAAATGAACCCAAATTACCTAAATTACAAAATACTAAAGTTACTATTAAAATAAAAAAAAACTAACACTACTTTAAAAATAAAAAAAATAAACTAAGTATAAATTAAGGGGACAGTCTAGTAAAAATTTAAATTCTGGTGTAGACTGTCCCTTTAAACTACAATTACATAAAATAAAAAAAATCTAAGATTACAGAAAATAAAAAACAAAATTATCAAATTTAAAAAAATTATACCTAATCCCTATGAAAATAAAAAAGCTCCCCAAAATAAAAACACCCCCTACTCTAAGAAAAAGCTACCAGTAGCCCTTAAAAGGGCTTTTTGCAGGGCATTGCCCCAAGATAATCAGCTCTTTTACATTAAAAATTCACAAAGTCCCCCCTAACAGTAAAATCCCCCACCCACCAAACCCCCCAAAATAAAAAAAACTAACACTAAAGGGGGGCGGAGCTAGCCAGCCAGGAAGATGGCCGCGGCTTGAGAGAGCTCTTGAAACCTAAACTGACTAAGGAGCAATTAAAAGATGTTCTAACAGCAGCTAGATCACCTAACTAAGATCTAAATACAGCTGAGAGACAAGCGCATCGCTAAATAGACTCGGAAGAGCCCAAGACGCATCTGACAGCGGTGGAAAATCATCATCATCTCCGGTGAGCATGTTCAATAGCGCACCGGTCACCGGGCCCTCTCTCCAGCAAAGTCGCATAGAGAAGCTCTTGAGCAGATCCCTAGAACGCCGGGAGGTGAGATGAGAGGGTAAACAACCACCCGGTGAGCAAACTGAGGCTTCAATTAAGGAAGCGATATTTATTCCAGCGGACATACATAGTTTGCATCGGCTCCCACGTGGCCCACGGGGGCTCCATTGAGTTCAACTCAAAGCATTACATATTCAGCTTGTCATGTCTAACTATGAAACATACTCGCAGAGGACATAATTTACACTGCTGGGGCACTTGAGAGATGATAGGAGGATTAATTAAGGCAATACTGTCAGGGCTATAGAAGGGAGCAATGAAGACATGAAGTACAGTTAACATACACAGGCCCGTACCGCATCACTAAATGACAATCAACTGTAAAAAAATACAGTTGTCAAATGCTTTGTGAATCGAATGCAAGTTTATTTTCTACACTGAGAGCTGGGTGACCAAAGTACATAACAAGCAGCAAACTGCGCAACAACTCTTAAAGTTATACATCTAAGAAAGCTTTTACGTTTCTTTATACCAGTTCCACTGAGACTTATATCACACAAACATGTCGCCGAAAAAACAGGCTAAGAAGGGCAATGCCTCAAAGCATAAAAACAATAAAACTCCTTCTGTCAATATTTTTTTTAAAGCCATTGAAGCTAAGTCTTGAGCTCTTGCTGCAGCAGAAGAGCAGGATTTTGAGGAGGCCTCCTCTTCATCTGAATCTGAAGCAGAAAACATCACAGACTCTATTAATGTACCCAAAGCATTATTTAAATCTATACCATCCAAAAAAGACTTTTCCAACTTAATATCTCAAGTAAAAGATTGTATTAAAGAGGAGATCTGCGAATTGAAGAAAGAAATAACTGACATAGGTCTCAGAGTAGAAGCGGTTGAAACTATACAGGATACACACTCGCTTGCAATCACAGAGCTACAAACCATCATTAGTGGCCAAAACTCTACGATCCAAGAGTTAGAGATCCAGAAGGCAAAATATCAGGATAAGAGGTGTCCCGGAGACTATAATCCCTTCTAATTTAAAACAGTATGTACAAGACCTATACACTTTTCTCAAAAAGTCTGAAGTGCCAATCAATTTGGAAATTGATAGAGTACATAGAGCTCTTCGCCCAAAACCGTTGGACTCTCAGCCCCCTAGGGATGTAATAGCTCGAATCACAAATTACCAGATCAAAGAAGACATTATGAAACTCGCCAGAGAATCACAACCCATTAAGTTTGAAAACACAGTTCTCCAGACATTTGCAGACCTATCTCAAAGAACTCTATCTAAAAGAAGAGATCTTAATCCCCTGACCTCACTGCTGAGGAATCAAAACATCCCATATAGGTGGGGATTTCCATTTCAACTGATAATTATGTACAAGGGAAGACGTCTTGTATGCCTCTCACAGAGAGACATTCACAAAATATGTAAAGAACTGGATATCCAAGTCCCGGAGATAGAGGGAATTCTCTCGTCTACTAAAGGTCACGCTTCAGAAACAGTCATCACTCCATTACCACAGAGAAAAGAGTGGCAGTTATCCTCGCAGAGGAAATCAAGAAAAAATACTCTGGCTAAAGGTGCCACGTCCCCTGAAAAAGGATAAGGTTCTTTGGGAACACATTAAATCTTTTGAACAAAGATTTTCTTACATTCCACTTTGCTGAATCGTATAGAGTTTTAGGTCTTGTGTTCTAATGTTGATACATAATATCTCCAGACTATGTACGCCAAAGGTACAGGTAAAAATGTATGGTTAGTATTTTGTCCTGAGGACATAGACAGAATTAGTCATTCATTGCTATGTTCTAGTTATAAGTAAATATATTGTTTAAACTATCTAATTGTTAAACTATTCTTAGTCAGTTAGGATAGATTCCTACTTCTTGGTATTCTGTATACTAGGAGGTCATTTCCCTCTTCATGGAGGGGATGGTTTTATATTTTGTTCTATTCCTTACTTTTTTATTTTTGTTTTTGTTTTGTATGTTTGTTTTTATGTATTTACAGGACCGGTTGCCCAGAGATTACCATGTTGAGTCACAGAGTATCAGGTAGAGGTGGGAAGGAAGGACATATAAGACATGTCTAGCGTAAGCAAAAAAAAATCCCAGATGTTGAACATTATCACACAAAACACCAAAGGGCTAAATTGCCCCAAAAAACGTAGACTTGCCTTATTAGACCTACACAGAAAGGGTGAGCATATACTCCTGCTTCAAGAGACCCACTTTAAGAACAATCACAATCCTACTTATGTCTCCATACTATCCCCAACACTTCCATACCACTCATCCCTCAAAAAAAAATCAATGGAGTGTGCATATTAATACATAAGTCTATACCCTTTACGAAAACCCACATAGAAAAAGATAAAGAGGGGAGATTTCTATGCCTTACAGGCCTCCTATATGGTAAACCCATAACTATAGTGAATTTTTACTCACCAAATAGGAGCCAACATGGGTTTTTTAATAACATTACTAACATTATTCTGGAACAGCATAAAGGGCCCCTGGTGATGGCCGGGGATTTAAATACCCCACTTGAACCCATGATGGATTGTTCTAATCCTGACAGAAGAGTAAAAGTTCCATATTTAAAATTGATATGGAAAAACCTTAAATTACTAGGAGTGCACGATACGTGGAGCTATATGCATCAACAAAAAAAAAGACTTCACCTTTTTTTCTAATCCCCAGAAAAAGTTACTCCAGATTGGATTATATATTTATAGATCATCTGGCGCTTTCTCTCCTAAAAGAAGCAAAAATAATCCACTTCACATGATCGGACCATTCGTTGGTCTTATGTAAATTACTATGGCCTGATGCACCTCTTAAAACATATCATTGGAGACTTGACGAGTCGCTTCTCAAGGGGAAAAAGCGGACTAGGGAGATATCTAAACTAATTAAATCTTATTTTTTAATAAACGACACACCTGACATTCAACCCACGACCCTGTGGGAAGCCCCCAAATGCATCATCAGGGGTGAATTTATGAAACTAAAGGCCCAGCTACTAAGACAGAACAGAGACGCCCACACAAAACTTGCTAAAGAGATCTCAAAGTTAGACCATTTACACAAGTTATCACTGGGAGATACTAAGACCTTGGAGGATCTGAATAATAAAAGAAGTCAGTTTAATAAGATCTTACAAATCAACACACAACAACAATTAATGTCTTTTAATCAATCTTTCTACCTAGAAGGTAATAAGTCGGGTAGGTGGCTTGCCAGAGCCATAAAAAAGAAACAAAGATCCACATATATTCACTCAATAAAAAACAGGGCAGGAGTAAACAAAGAGGACACATTAACTATTGCATCAGAATGTAAGTCATTTTATCACAAATTATACAATTTATATCCCAACAGAGATGTTGACGTACACTCACGTAAATGCAACAAGTACTTAGACCAAGTAAATTTACCGCAGCTTAATCCAGAACAAAAAGAAGCCTTAACCCAACCAATTTCTATTAAAGAGGTTCTGGATGTTATAAAATTATTAAAACTTAACAAAGCACCTGGCCCTGATGGCTTCACAGGCCTGTATTATAAAACCTTTGCAAATCTGCTAGCACCTCATTCGACTAATCTCTTTAATTCCATTTCAGACTCCTTGCCCTTCCCAGACCCCATGCTTCAGGCACATATCACAGTCCTGGAAAAACCAGGAAAGATTCCAGATAAACCGGCTAATTTTCGCCCAATTTCCTTACTTAATATCGATTTAAAAGTTTATGCAAAAATTCTAGCCACGCGTATAAGTAAATTTCTCCCCCAATTAATTCACCAAGACCAGGTAGGATTCGTGCCTAATAGGGAAGCTAAAGACAATACGGTAAAGGTCCTTAATTTGATTGACCACGCCCCAAATACACACTCTTCTACCATATTTCTTTCAACAGACGCCGAAAAGGCATTTGACAGACTAGACTGGACATACTTAGACTTGACACTCAGACGATTTGACTTTCCCTCCCTTTTCATACAGAAAATTATGGCTTTATATTCTAATCCGACGGCCCAGGTTAGGGTAAATGGTACCCTCTCTGATACTTTCGAAATTAGAAACGGCTCCAGACAAGGGTGTCCACTGTCCCCACTACTATTTATTCTATCCTTTGAACCACTGGCTATTCAGATTAGGGCGAATTCCAACATTCAGGGCATTACTATCGGGGACAGAGCTTACAAGATGGCAATATTCGCAGACAATCTCCTATTAACACTTTCAGACCCCTTGAACTCGGTAACCCATGCCATGCAAGAGATTTCTGCATTTGGAGAAGTCTCTAACTTTTCAGTAAATATGTCAAAATCAGAATTCATGCCAGTTAATATTTCCCAGCAAACCCTAGAATCTATAAATTCCTGTTGTCCATTGAAAGTCCAACCAAAATGTCTAAAATATTTAGGTATTTTCCTAACTCCTGAGATTCAACAAACAAGGCAACTAAACTACAAGAGATTAGTCAATGAGTTTCAGTCTTTGACCTCTTCTTGGTCCTTAAAAAATTTATCTTGGCTAGGTCGTATTCACGCCACAAAAATGGTACTCCTACCAAAGGCACTATTACAAACAGTCCCTATTCAGAATACTTCAAAGGATATAGATACATTACAGAAAATTATTAATAACTATGTATGGGAGGAGAAAGGCTTCACATATTAATAAGAACCAAGAGAAAGGGGGATTGGGAATACCTCACCTCAACTCTTATAAATTAGCGGTCTCCCTTCAGAGAATGGCAGAGTGGTGCAGCTATAACAAAATAAATTCCAAAGGTTGGGTACAGTTAGAACACTCCCTGGCAGCGGTAAGGCACCTAGGCGGATGCTGCTGGGACCTGCCAACTATGAAACACTCGGTCATTTCCCAACTCTCAAGCACAAATGAAACGTGGAAGGACTGGCTACACATCTTAAAAACATATAAAAACATTTCAATTAAATTCTCCCCTCTCCCACAATTACTAGTAAACCAAGATTTTCCTCCAGGCCTTAAAGAACATACACAGACTGACATTACACTTGCTTCTCATATCCCCATTTATGCAATTTTAGAAAAAGGTAAATTTAAGTCAAAACAACGGCTAAATGACATGGAAATCCCGTTTTTTGCATCTTGGTTTAGATATCACCAAACTAGACATTTCATTTATTCCCACAGATTTAAATCTGATCTTACAAGATCCCCATCACAATTTGAACAGGCCTGTATCTATGACAGGAAATCCCAGAAGTCTATATCCGCACTATACAAGTTAGTCCTTGAGAACAGGTTTTCTAGCCTCCCTACATATACAAAAAGTTGGGATAAAGAATTGGGTACGCACACTTCTTCTAAGAAATGGTATAACAGATTTCGCCATCTTTTGAAATCTGCGCATTCATCTAGAGCTAAAGAAACAAATATAAAAGTATTCATGAGATGGTACTTAACTCCTTCAAAACTTAAACATATTTTCAGAAAATGTTCTAACATTTGTTGGAGATGCGGGGATCAAATTGGTAATATGATTCATATATGGTGGAGGTGTGACCCAATTAATGTCTTCTGGGGAAAAATCTTTGATGAGATTAATACAATTCTACACGCTCAACTTTCACCCACTTTAGAGGTAATTTATCTATATGAATCTCCGCAACTCACATGCAAGATTAAAAGGCAGTTATTTCTTATACTGGTTAACGCGGCTAAGCAAATGATCCCCAGGAACTGGAAGACATCTAACATTCCTGACATTAATGAGTGGAGATCCACAAATGGTTCCCAGAAACCTCAGTCTTAAAATGCTGGACAATACATACAGAACTGTGCCAATGGGGGCCTCCTTATTACAGTCTGTAGTTAGCAGACTAGGTTACATATACATCCAGAAGATCTTTAAATTTCAAGGAGAAACTGTTAACCTAATTACACAAGCACTAATGGAATGGTCAGGTTTCACCCGGACTGTTCGGGGAGGGCCCTGGAATCGGGCTTGGACATCTATTTGGGCCTAACAAAGTAGGACCATACAAATTTGTTTGTAATCTGTATTGTTCCTGTATTGGTTTTTGTATGTGATTTTGTTTTTGTTTATGATTTGAAAATAAATAAAAATATAATTAAAAAACAAAACAAAAACAAAAACCTAACACTAAAAACCCTAAACTACTCATTACCCTGAAAAGGGCATTCGTTGGGTATTTCCCTTAAAAGGGCATTTAGCTCTTTTACAAAATGCCCACCCTAATCTAAATAAATAAACCACTCCTGAAGTCTGGCGGAGAAGGTCCTGTCCCATGAGGTGAAGTTTTCTTCCAATCGGCAACCTCTTCTTTCTTCTTCCAGGAACAATCCGGCGCGGAGCAGAGGGCGGAGCTGAAGACGGATGACCGCGGAGCTGAAGACCGGCGAGCCTGGAACTGAAGACCGGCGATCCTGGAACTGAAGACCGGCGATCCTGGAACTGAAGACCGGCAACCGCGGAGTCATGGAGCGTGGAGGATCCTCTTCGTACGATCGCAGACCATACACTGGATAGTGAATTCAAGGGACACGATTAAAAATGGCATCCCTTAAATTCCTATTGGCTGATTTGATTCTTCAAATTCAAATCAGCCAATAGGATGAGAGCTACTCAAATCCTATTGGCTGTTCAAATCAGCCAATAGGATGAGAGCTACTGAAATTCTATTGGCTGATTTGAATAGATTGATATTGCGCATGCGTTAGGTGTTTATTTTTGCAGGCAGTTTCGAGAGTTACGGTGCTCCCATACTCAGTGCAAGGCCTGCTGCAGCTGCCTTAGTAAGGCGAGGGGAAAATGGAGTAAGATTTAAGTTAATCCATTTTCGCCACTTAAGTCCTTGCGCTGAATATTGGATACCGATTTGCAACACGGTCCCATGTTAACTTATGGGAGTAAAAATTGCAGGCGACGGGTGAAATATACGCGCGTAACTATTATGCTTTGCCGTATATCTAATACCAAAATCGAGCAAAAACCGGCGTCACCCGCAAAAGCATATGAAATAGGGTCCTACAGGGTATACTCTTATTAGTATATTAAACAGACCATTGCTCTTACTTTTAGAGTATCTGTACAACTGAATGCAAAAGGTGGGCTGCCATTTGGACCAATATGTTTAATAATCAAAAAATATATTATTTTGAATTCCAGCAGAAGACATATTTCCATCTTAATGGGAGGAGAGTCCACTGCTTCATTCATTACTGGTGGGAACTAAGAACCTGGCCACCAGGAGGAGGCAAAGACACCCCAGCCAAATACATAAATACCTCCCCCACTCCCCTCATCCCCCATTCATTTTTTGCCTTTCATCACAGGAGGTTGGCAGAGAAGTGTCGGAAGATTCGGAGTAGTCTCTTATGGATGGTAGTACTCTTCACAATGGGACTGGAGTTTTAAGTAGTCTTGTCAGCCTCTCAGTGAGAGCATGGGTGAAAGTTAGAGATGCAGGGAGAGTCTTTCTGTGAAAACATCCCGACTCAGATTAACAGCTCCATAAGCAATCAGCATTGACGAGTTTCGCTGCCTGCTTTCTGCTCTCAAGTTCATGTCAGGAGCGATGCTACTAACCTGTCACACTTGAAAGCCATGTTCCTGTTCCACAGCATAGATTCTGGTAAGATTGTTTCATTTTTTATACATGTATGATAATGCTAGAAGACAGGGTCACAGTGTGACTCCTTTTATCTGTATAGAATCAAGGGTTAATATCTCCTGAAGGGGATTATTGAACAGTGGGGAATAATCTTATATGTTTATTTGATGTTATGCTGCTTTATGTGTGAGATGTTATGGGCTCATAGGCTGTTATAAAATATACAGGTTTCACTTTCACTTTGAGAGCCATGCAGCTTACAAGCTTGGCGCGCTTTTTCTCATAGCAGGGATGGTCCTGCATTGTGCACCATGTGATTCTTTCCCTCTTTCCTGACCGGGTGTCTATCAGAGAGGAGCCCTAACTCTCTGTACTGTCTGGGTCATAGGAGGTGGTGAGTGCCCCAGCCATTGGGATATAAAGGTGCAGATTTTTTGAATAAAATAAGATGTTTTGTTTCTCTAGTTCTCCGGTTATTGCACTAGCGATGGAGGATTCTGTTACTTAGAGGGCACTCCCTCTATTCCTAAAGAGTAATTCCTGTTTATATTGTGAGGAGGCCTTAGTTCCAGCCCCCCAATTATGTTCCATATGCCTTGATAATGTGATAATATCAAACATGTTTGATACCACTGAGCCGTCCACTTCTGAGGAGTTGTCGTTCAATGAGGTGCGTACCCTACATGTTTATCCCTCTACACATGCAGTTTCCTGTAGCATTGCTGATCCTCCATTTGTAGGGGGCCTTTTTTCACCAGACATTACTGCACAGCTCAGACGGCGGTGTCTGTGGCCTTTAATGCTTTACCTCGCCCTGCTAAGTGCAAGTGAAAGGTTACATATTGCACTCCAGAGTACATCAGATAATTTATTGGATTTAACTGATAGGGTTATCCAAGGATGAAGTTCTTTCTGAGACTTCAGAGTATGAAAATTCTGGGTCGGAGTCTGCTGCCTCTAAACCTCCGGCTGCGGAGGAAACAGACTTTAGTTTTAGGAATTTGTGCTTTCTTCTAAAGGAAGTTTTGGCGAATTCAGAGGTTCCAGTGGCCGAATTGCCTGAGGAACCTTTGATTTCTAAATAGGATAGAATTGAGAACAATTATCCTTATCCTTCCCTGCTCCTGTTAGATGGTGAACATTATTAGGAATGAATGGGACTGGATTGTTCCTCTCTTCTCCCTTTAACAAATCGTTCCCGGTCCTGGACTCTCAAAGGAGTTGCGAGGTCCCGTCCCTAAAAGGGATGGCGCTATTTTCACCCTTGCTAAATGTTTTACTGTCCCGTTTGAGGATAGCTCTTCGTTTTAAGAGCCCATGGATAAAGGATGGAAACTCTGTTAAGAAAGTTGTTTTCAACATACGGGATATTTGTTTCAACCAGAGGCAGCCGTTGCTGGAGAAACTACCTTCGGGTATGATTTCTTATGGGATTTTATCGGGGTGGAGAGGTTTCCTTGACGTTACTCAAGAAAGATTAACGGCCTTGAGGGTTGCTAATTCTTTTACCTGTGATGCTATTAGGCAGATTATCGCCTGAATGCTAAGGCTTCAGCTTTTTCTGTTTAGGCCCGTCGGGCTCTGGCTGAAGTCATGGTCTGCGGATATGACTTTTAAGTCTAGACTTCTTTCCCTCCCCTTTAAGGGAATGATTTTGTTTGGTCTAGGCCTGGACACAATTATCTCCATGGTCACAGGGGGCAAGGGTGCCCTTCTACCCGCAAGAGAATATAAACGAGTCTAAGGGACAATTTTCGTTCTTCTCGTTTTGATAAAGCCCATGTTAGCAGTCCTCCACTAAGCCTGAGCAAACCAAGAGCTCTTGGAAGCCGGATCAGTCCTGGAATAAATCCAAGCAGAGCAAGAAGCCCATTCCTCTTCTGGATCGTATAGGGGGCAGACTGTCACTCTTTACAGTTGCTTGGTTCAGGGACATGCAGGATCCATGGGTCCTGGAGGTCATTGCTCAGGGTTACAAGATAGGTTTCAAGTCTCTGCCACCCAAGGGCGGTTTCCTCCTCTCTCTTCTGTCTTCCTGACCAGAAAGGAGGGAAGCCTTTCTGGGGTGCGTACGGAATCTGTACTCTTAGGAGTTATTGTCCCGGTGCCTATCACTGTGAGAGGTTTGGGATACTATTCAAACCTTTTCATGGTCCCAAAGAAGGAGGGAACTTTCTGTCCGATTTGGACCTAAAGTGCTTAAACAAGTTTTTAAAGTCCCCTCGTTCAAGAGGGAGACAATAGGTCCATTCCTCCCCTCATTAGAGAAGGGCAGTTCATGACCACTATAGATCTGAAGGATGCTCCCTTCACGTACCAATCCTCAAGGACTACTTCCAATTCCTGAGGTTTGCGTTCCTTGGACCAGCACTTCCAGTTTATTGATCTTCTGTTTGGTCTAGCTAGTATAGTGGTGAGCATAGCTGCCTTCCAAGTAGTTGACCCGGCCAGGTTTGATTCCCAGCCAACGCAGCATTCTCCAAGAAATTTTTCAGAGAGTGGACCATTCAGAATTTCTCCTCTGTCTTCTTCAATCCCATGGATGGAAGATAAATCTAGGGAGAGTTCTTTTGTATCAAGTACCGGGGTAGAATTCTCGGGTACTATAATAGTCTCCATAGACATGAAAATATTCCTAGAAAACCAGAGACGTTGCAGACTAGCTTCAACATGTCTTTCCCTACAGACCTCTTTAAGGCCATCTGTGGCTCGGTGTATGGAGGTGATTGGTCTTATGGTGTCCAGCATGGACATCATTTCCTTTGCCAGGTTTCACCTCAGACTGTTGCAACTGCACATGTTGAAGCAGTGGAATGGTGATCATTTGGATCTAAAAAGAGAAGAGAAACAGAGGCGCCAAACATGGCCTAGTAACATCAGGGCACCAACACATACAGGATAGAATATACTCACAAGTGAGGCGCACCCATATGGTGCTATTGTAGCAGACTGGAACTAAATACGTGGTCCAGCTCACGTCACCACCAGCTAGAGATCCAAATCCAGATAATCCTTAAAATGGCCTATTTGTTAAGTCCTGGAAGGAAAAAAGGCACAAAAACATAGCCCAGTAACGTTTAGACCAGGAAGATAGAATATTTAAAGGTTGCACTTACAAGAGGTGAAGCACCACCAGGTGCAATATCAGCATCATTCGGATCTACCTCAACAGATTTCTCTGGACAACTGATCAAGAGATTCTCTCTCTTGGTGTTTTTGTCCGGATCTCTTGTCCCAAGGGATGTCCGTCTCAAACCATCCGAGGTGATTGTGACTACGGTTGCGTGTTTGTCAGGATGGGGAGTTGTTTGGGGTGCCAGGAAGGCACAGGGCCTATGGACTCAGGAGGAAATGCTCCTTCCCGATCGCATTTTGGATCTTCGGGCAAAAAATACAATGCTCTGAAGGCTTGGCCTCTGCTGGGTTCATCCCAGTTTATCAGATTCCAATCAGATAATATATCCCCTGTGGCTTAAATCAACCATCAGGGGGGAATGAGAAGCTCCCTAGCTATGAGGGAAGTATCTAGGATTTTTGAGTGGGCGGTGACCCACATTTGTTCGCTGTCAGCAATAAACATTCTGGGTGTGGACAACTGGCAAGCGGATTTCCTCAGCAGACAATCCTTTCATCCGGGGGAACGGTCTCTCCATCCCGAGTGTTTGCAGAGATTTGCCAGAGGAAGATCTTATGACGTCTCAATACCAAGCTACCCAGATATGGGTTGAGGTACAGGGATCCTCAGGCGGAGCTGACAGATGCATTAGCAGTGCCTTGGAGGTTCAATTCAATTTATCTTTTCCAGCCGTTACCACTACTTCCTAGTGTAGTGGTTTGAATCATGCAGGGGTCAGTGATACTGATTGCTCCTTCTTGGCCGTGAAGGATATGGTTTGCGGACTAGTGGGGTTGTCGTTATCTCCTCCTTGGAAGTTAACTTGTCGCAGCGATTTGCTGACCAAGGTCTCTTTGTTTATCTATGTCTAGATCTCTGATGCTGACTGCGTGGAAATTTAACGCATAGTCCTAGCCAAGAGAGTGTTATTTTTACTCTCATTCAAGCTTGTAGCTGGTTGCTCGTCGCATCTATCATAAGGTGTGGAGGACCTACTTTTTCTGTTCTCCAGGATGAACTGGAGAAGGGCTTTTCTGCAAGTCCCCTGAGGGGACAGATTTTGGCCCTGTCTGTGTTACTGCACAAGAGATTCGCTGAGCTTCTTGATGTGCAGTCACTTGTTAAGGTTCTGCTAGGATCAGACCTGTGTTTGGATCTATTGCTCCTTCTTGGAGTTTAAATCTTGTTATTTAGGTTTTGAACGGGCTCCGTTAGACATTAAATTATTGTCTTGGAAGGTTTCTTTTCTACGGGCTATTGCTTCTGCACGCAGAATATCTGTGATTACTGCCTTGCAAAGCATCCCTCCTTATCTGGCTTTCCATGCTAATAAGGCTGTTCTACTAACCAAGTTAGGTTTTCTTCCTAAGGTTGTGTCAATTCGCAACATTAGTCAAGAGATTGTGGTTCCTTTCCTATGTCCTACTTTTTCATCGTCAAAGGAACGTTTTCAACGTACTTATGGATTTAGTTTGTGCTTTGAAGTCCTATCTTCAGGCGACAAAGGAATTTAGACAAACTTCCTTCTCTATTTGTTCTCTTTCCGTGAAGAGTGGGGGTCAGAGGGCCTCTTCGACTTACTTATCTTTTTGGCTAAGAAGTGTCCTCCGTTTCGCATTGAGACAGTGGGACATTAGCCTCCTCTGAGGATTACTGCTCATTCAACTAGAGCTGTGGCCTCTTCTTGGGCCTTTAAGAACGAGGCTTCTATGGAGCAGATTTGTAAGGCAGCTACTTGGTCCTCTTTACATACTTTTGCAAAATTTTACAAATTTGATGTTTTTGCTTCGGTGGAAGCAGCTTTTGGGAGAAAAGTTCTGCAGGTTGTGGTGCCCTCAGTATAGGGTCCACATCCTTTTACCCTCCCGTTTTTTTTAATTCAGTGTACTCTAGAGCTTGGGTATTTGTTCCCACAAGTAATGAATGAAGTAGTGTACTCTCCTCCCATTAAGATTTATACCCTGATATTTCTCCTACTGTTCCTTGTTCCCTTGGCAGAATGACTGGGGGATGAGGGGAGTGGGGTTGGTATTTAAGCCTTTGGCTGGGGTGTCTTTGCCTCCTCCAGGTTCTTAATTACCACATGTAATGAAAGAAGCAGTGGACTCTCCTCCCAGAGATGGAAATTAAATTATCAGGTAAGCATAATTTATGTTTTTTTCTTTTCTTGTCAACATTTTTTATACAAGACTTAAAATAAATGGTTTTAATTAAAGGCAGATTGATCCACTTTCAGATTGATCCAAAGTGTTGCATAATCATAAATGTATACAATATTGAGGCTATATAATGTGCAATATTGTGAAACTTGCTAGCTCATGGGGAACTTTGTAAAGTTTCATGCATATTGATAGTGTCAGACACTGAGTAGCTATAGTTTAGGTTTTTTCATGTATTCTACATTATTCCAGTTTTCAAATGCTTATGAATCTTAAATGGCTAAATTAATCGGACAGTCCCTACAATCTCTAAATTTAGGAAATGCATTTTTTAGCTTACTTGTAAAAATATTTTTCCCGCCTTCGTATGTGTGTGTATAAATAAAATATACAGGGCTAGATTACAAGTGGAGCACTAATTTATTGTGCGCCTGTAAACAGGTGAATTCCCCCATTTGTGGGCGCACAATAAATAACCAGCCATTACAAGTGGCTGGTTATTGCTACCCTTGAGTTCTGGTTAATTTTCAAAATAACCCCAAATTGCCCCCAAAATAAAGAATATTCTTTTTTTATTAAAAAAGTAGTATTTTTTAAATTAATTTAGCAATTTCTTTTAATAAAACAAACTGCAAAAAGCAGTTATGAGGGGTTAAAGTTGGCGGGTGCGGGGTGTTAAAAGTGCCTTTATATAGCGGTCTATAGGAACTGTGTGTTCCCTGTAAATACATATATATGCTAATATACACATATTTATGTGTTAATATGTGTATATACACATATTAAAACTAAGATATATATGTATATAAGCATACACATATATATTTACAATCTGCTGCCCATAGCTGCACGACTTACCCCCTTAGCAGCGATAGCTCTCACGCCGTTTTTACAACATAGAGTGTGGTTTTATATGACTCTACAAATCTGTTTCTTTTTCTTTAGACAGTGAAGGCGATGAGCTATATGACGACGTGAAACAGGATAATTCTCCAAATACATCATTTGAGATTCATCCAGATAAACATGACGGTGAAGACATTTATGAAGAACTTCCAGGTTAAGAATATTAGATTTATTCTTTGTTTTGTAACAATTTTTGAATTTCAGTGTTTGTGAATGAATATAAAAGGATACTTAAAATCCTAAAAATGGAGAATAAAATCAACTAAACATTATAGGAAGTTTAAAATGTACAAAATATGAATCAGAAGGAGGGTGCAAATAAATATTAAAGTGACATTGTGCTGTAAAAAATTATCCCCTTTAATGGGTTGACAGCAAGTCATTGTATCTGCTGGAGTGTAATTAATGGTTTAAATACAGCCTCTTTGCCTTTATTTTGTCATTGACATAGCTGCTTTTGCCTGTTGAAATCACCACCTATACTGAAATTGTTTACAGCAGTATTGGCTATAGAAAACTATCGGCCAGATTACGAGTTTTTCGTTATGAGCTGTGCAGTGCTAACAAGCAGTTTCTCTTGTAAGGTGTATCCAGTCCACGGATCATCCATTACTTGTGGGATATTCTCATTCCCAACAGGAAGTAGCTCCTCCCCTCACTGCCATATCCAGTCATTCTCTTGCAACTCTCAACAAGCATGGAGGTAGTAAGAGAGAAGTGGTGTAATGTAGCTGTTATTTTGCTTCAATCAAGAGTTTATTATTTTTAAATAGTACCGGAGTTGTGCTATTTTGTTCCAGGCAGGAAAAAAGAAGAATCTGCCTGTGATTTCTATGATCTTAGCAGGTTGTAACTAAGATCCATTGCTGTTCTCACACATGACTGAAGAGAGAGATAACTTCAGCGGGGGAATGGCGTGCAGGTTATCCTGCTATGAGGTATGTGCAGTTAATATTTTTCTAGAAGATGTGAAGGCTAGAAAATGCTGCTGATACCAAATTTATGTAAGGTAAGCCTGAATACAGTGATTTAATAGCGACTGGTATCATGCTTACTTTCTGAGGTAATACTCTTTTATATTTACAATATAAAACGTTTGCTGGCATGTTTAAACGTTTTTATATATAATTTGGTGATACAACTTTATTGGGGCCTAGTTTTTTTCCACATGGTTGGCTTAAATTTGCCTAGAAACAGTTTCCTGAGGCTTTCCACTGTGTTACTATGAGTGGGAGGGGCCTAGTTTAGCGTTTTTTTGCGCATTAACTATTACAGACTGAAACATCCAGCTTCCTCCAGGAGTCCCCTGAATGCTATAGAACATCTCTAAAGGGCTCTTAGGCTTCCAAAACCATTTGTTGGGGAAGGTAGGCCCACAGCAAGGCTGTGGTAGTTTGGTGTGACTGTTAAAAAACGTCTATATCATTTTTTTTTATCTGTTTTTTGAACTAAGGGGTTAATCATCCATTTGCAAGTGGGTGCAATGCTCTGTTAGCTTATTATACACACTGTACAAATTTCGTTTGATTTACTGCCTTTTTTCACTGTTTTTCAAATTCTGACAAAATTTGTTTCTCTTAAAGGCACAGTACCGTTTTTTATATTTGCTTGTTAACTTGATTTAAAGTGTTTTCCAAGCTTGCTAGTCTCATTGCTAGTCTGTATAAACATGTCTGACATAAAGGAAACTCCTTGTTCATTATGTTTAAAAGCCATGGTGGAACCCCCTCTTAGAATGTGTACCAAATGTACTGATTTCACTTTAAGCAATAAAGATCATATTCTGTCTTTAAAAAATTTATCACCAGAGGAATCTGACGAGGGGGAAGTTATGCCGACTAACTCTCCCCACGTGTCAGATCCTTTGACTCCCGCTCAAGGGACTCACGCTCAAATGGCGCCAAGTACATCCAGGGCGCCCATAGCGTTTACTTTACAAGACATGGCGGCATCATGGATAATACACTGTCAGCAGTATTAGCCAGACTACCTGTATTTAGAGGGAAGCGAGATAGCTTTGGAGTTAGACGAAATACAGAGCATACTGATGCTTTAAGAACTATGTCTGATACTGCCTCACAATATGCAGAAGCTGAAGGAGGAGAGCTTCTTTCTGTGGGTGATATTTCTGACTCAGGGAAGATGATGCAACCTGATTCTGATATTTCTACATTTAAATTTAAGCTTGAACACCTCCGCGTGTTACTCAGGGAGGTTTTAGCTGCTCTGAATGACTGTGATACAATTGCAGTGCCAGAGAAATTGTGTAGACTGGATAAATACTATGCAGTGCCGGTGTGCACTGATGTTTTTCCAATACCTAGAAGGTTTACAGAAATTATTACTAAGGAATGGGATAGACCAGGTGTGCCGTTCTCTCCCCCTCCTATTTTTAGAAAAATGTTTCCAATAGACGCCACCACACGGGACTTATGGCAGACAGTTCCTAAGGTGGAGGGAGCAATTTCTACTCTAGCAAAGCGTATTACTATCCCTGTCGAGGACAGTTGTGCTTTCTTAGATCCAATGGATAAAAAGTTAGAGGGTTACCTTAAGAAAATGTTTTTTCAACAAGGTTTTATCCTACAGCCCCTTGCATGCATTGCGCCTGTCACTGCTGCTGCAGCGTTCTGGTTTGAGTCTCTGGAAGAGGCTTTACAGGTAGCGACTCCATTATATGAAATACTTGACAAGCTTAGAGCACTTAAGCTAGCCAATTCTTTTGTTTCTGATGCCATTGTTCATTTGACTAAACTAACGGCTAAGAATTCTGGTTTTGCTATCCAGGCGCGCAGAGCGCTATGGCTTAAATCATGGTCAGCTGACGTTACTTCAAAATCGAAGCAGCTTAACACTCCCTTCAAGGGGCAGACCCTATTGGGGCCTGATTTGAAGGAGATTATTGCTGATATTGAAGATTAATTATTGATTTTGGAATATAATATTTATATTAATAATAATAATAATAACTATTATTTATGAAAGAATTTGCTTGTGAGAAACACAGCTTAATATAACAACTTTATTAGTCACAGCACCCAAAATCTTAGATCACACGATATCATATTCTATGCTTCTTTATATGGTACCATTAATATGAGTTACATTAAATACATTACATAAAACACATTGACATAACTGCATACAATTTCTTACATTAAATGCAAACAGACATAAAAACAACCTTATAGCTATAAAGTAAATAAGTGCATAATATAATTACCTCTGAGGCCCAGTAAGAGCTTGTAACCTCTTTCCTTTCTCCTCTCTCTACTCTCCTACTACTCTCTTCCTTCTCCCTATACCTTATATACCTTTTAAATGACAAGCCTCTTCAGCTAATACTTCCCAAAATGGATAATGGTGGGTATCCATTTTGGGTTAGCCTTTGAATGTGATTGGTTAGTATAATTCTGAGATATATTTTTGTATTTCTGCACTTCTAGCTATTTCTGACTTTTGGACAGCTGCGCACATGGCTTCTGGACTTTTTCACTAAACTATTTTAACTAAAGGATTTTACTGCTTTATTCTTGTCCATGATGAACAGGTGTGTCCTTGAGAAACTTTCAGCAAGCTGAACACTAAGCATTTACATCACACACATACATACATACATACATATATAAAAGTTGATCATATTTAGCAAATTACTCATACTGTAACAGTTCCGCCCTTGTGGCCATGAGAAATTTTTGGATTGGCCACACATTATTAGAGTAATTGCTTGTATCTTATCTGTTGAAATCCTAAATTACTATTTATTTATGATTTTCGCTATCTAAATTATTAAAAGAAAATTACAAAACTAACAATGATCCATTTTATATATATAAACCAATGGTAATGTGTTCATGTGAGGTGAAGCAATAATTTAGCATAGAAACTGGACACGACAAACCCATATAGGCCTCTTTCTCATGAAACACTTTAGCTTCTGTAATACTTCTTCTCATAAGTCATTGACCATGGCACCTGGAAAATGGTAATGTTCTTTTCTTCCTTTTCTTTTTGCAAGTCTTTCCTTCTTGATGATGTCTGTAATCACCCATGTCACAGAGGCTCTTTCTCACTGTTGGGGTTGGCAGCAGCAAATAAACTTCTGTAACCCTTATTTTCCCATTTAATAAAGCATAAAGTGGGAATGTCCTTTTACTTTTCAGAAAGCTTTTCTCCTTAATGACTTCCGTAGTTTCACAGAGGCTCTTGTTGATGCAGCAATTATATTGGAAACTTCTCTCACCTACAGTTGGTCTGGGCTTTTCTTCTAAGTCTTTTCCCAGCAAATGTGCTTCCTTCTTGTGCAGATGGTGAGGACTTTGATTTGCAGGCAGCATCCTTTTGAAACACTCTCTTACTTTTGGCTTTGCAGTCATCTTTTTGGAGTAGCTTATTACTTGTTGCTGGCAGTAGACTTCTCTCTGGTCTGTGGTTTCTTCTTGTCACTACTGGCAGTACACTACTCTCTTATATGGAGCTGGTCTGTGCATTTCTTGTTGTCGCTGCTGGCAGTACACTTCTCTCCGGTCTGGAGCACGTCTGTGGGTTTCTTGTTGTCACCATTTTGAAGGCTGATGAATGAGCATCTACTGTCATAATAGTGGAAAACTTGTGAGAAATATTTTTTCTTTATCAGCAAAAGATTGAGGATTATATTTGAATGTGGTGTCAGTGTCTATGTGGCCAATGTTAGGGTAGAAAAACCCTAAATGTATCTCCTGAGAATTTCCTAGTCACATTCACCTCATTCCTAATTTAGGATTGAACAAAACACCATTTGGTACTCTACAGAAACTGTATAAATCAAACAAATACATTCATGTATATATCCTGTACCTAAATAGACACCAGTTAATAATTACAATAGAGGCTATTTAATACCTACACGAATATCCCTACATCTTTATACTGTATATCTTATTTCTCTAAAGTGGGAATTATTGCATCTTTAACACTGACTGATTTCCATTGTTTGTGTGGGTGGTGGGTTTTACTGTTAGGGGGGTTGTTTGTATTTTTTATTACAGGTAAAAGAGCTGATTTCTTTGGGACAATGCCCGCAAAAGGCCCTTTTAAGGGCTATTGGTAGTTTAGTTTAGGCTAGGGTTTTTTTTATTTTGGGGGGGCTTTTTTTATTTTGATAGGGCTATTAGATTAGGTGTAATTAGTTTAAAGATCTGTAATTTGTTTTTTAATTTCTGTAATTTAGTGGGGGGGTTTGTGATTTAGCTAATTTAATGTATTTAATAGTATTTAATTTTTTTAATTGTAGTGCAGTGTTAGGTGTTAGTGTAACTTAGGTTAGGTTTTATTTTACAGGTAAAATTTGTCTTTATTTTAGCTAGGTAGTTATTAAATAGTTAAAGGGACACTGTACCCAAAAATTTAATTTCGTGATTCAGATTGAGCATGACATTTTATGCAAATTTCGAATTTACTCCTATTATCAAATTTTCTTCATTCTCTTGGTATCTTTATTTGAAATGCAAGTTTAGATGCCGGCCCATTTTTGGTGAACAACCTGGGTTGTCCTTGCTGATTGGTGGATAAATTCACCAATAAAAAAGTACTGTCCAGAGTACTTAAACCAAAAAAAGCTTAGATGCCTTCTTTTTCAAAAAATGATAGCAAGAGAATGAAGAAAAATTGAGTAAATTAGAAAGTTGCTTAAAATTGCATGTTCTTTCTGAATTCTAAATGAACAAATTTGGGTTCAGTGTCCCTTTAATAACTATTTAATAACTATTCTACCTAGTTAAAATAAATACAAACTTGCCTGTAAAATAAAAATAAACCCTAAGATAGCTACAATGTAACTATTGGTTATATTGTAGCTAGCTTAGGGTTTATTTTACAGGTAAGTATTTAGTTTTAAATAGGAATAATTTAGCTAATGATAGTAATTTTATTTACATTTATTTAAATTATATTTAAGTTAAGGGGTGTTAGGGTTAGACTTAGATTTAGGGGTTAATACATTTATTATAGTGGCGGCGACATTGGGGACGGCAGATTAGGGGTTAATAAATGTAGGTAGGTGTCGGCAATGTTGGGGCGGCAGATTAGGGGTTAATAAATATAATGTAGGTTGCGGCGATGTTAGGGGCAGCAGATTAGGGGTTAATAAATATAATGTAGGTTGCGGCGATGTTAGGGGCGGAAGATTAGGGGTTAATATTATTTAACTAGTGTTTGCGAGGCGGGAGTGCAGCGGTTTAGGGGTTAATATATTTATTATAGTGGGGACGATGTCTGGAGCGGCAGATTAGGGGTTAATAATTTTATTTTAGTATTTGCAATGCGGGAGGGCCTTGGTTTAGGGGTTAATAGGTAGTTTATGGGTGTTGGTGTACTTTTTAGCACTTTAGTTATGAGTTTTATGCTACGGTGTTGTACCATAAAACTCTTAACTACTGACTTTAGAATGCGTTATAGCCTGAACAGCCAATGCGGGCAAAAGTGGGCGTGAGCGACGGGAGAGGGATAAAGGGGAGAGAGATAGGGATAGAGGGGAGAGAGATAGAAAGAGAAGGGGAGAGAGATAGAAAGAGAGGGGGAGAGAACAAAATAGATGGGAAAGAGCGGGAGACGGGGGAATGAGCAAAATAGAGGGAAGAGAGAGAGAACAAAAGAGAGGGGGAGTGAGAAAATAAGAGGGGGAAAGAGAGCGCAAAAGAGAGGTGGGAGAGAGCGCAAAAGAGAGGGGGGAGAGAGCGCAAAAGAGAGGGGGAGAGAGAGAGCGCAAAAGAGAGGGGGGAGAGAGAGCGCAAAAGAGAGGGGGGAGAGAGAGCGCAAAAGAGAGGGGGGAGAGAGAGAGAGCAAAAGAGAGGGGGGAGAGAGAGAGCGCAAAAGAGAGGGGGGGGGAGAGCGCAAAAGAGAGGGGGAGAGAGCGCAAACGAGAGGGGGGAGAGAGAGAGCGCAAAAGCGGGGGGAGGGAGAGAGCGCAAAAGAGAGGGGGAGAGAGAGCGCAAAAGAGAGGGGGAGAGAGAGAGCGCAAAGAGAGGGGGGAGGGAGAGAGCGAAAAGGAGAAGGGGGAGAGAGCACAAAAGAGAGGGGGAGAGAGAGCGCAAAAGAGAGGGGGAGAGCGCAAAAGAGGGGGAGAGAGAGAGCGCAAAAGAGAGGGGGAGAAAGAGCAAAAGAGAGGGATGGGGAGAGAGACAGAGCAAAAGAGAGGGATGGGGAGAGAGACAGAGCAAAAGAGAGGGATGGGGAGAGAGACAGAGCAAAAGAGAGGGATGGGGAGAGAGACAGAGCAAAAGAGAGGGATGGGGAGAGAGACAGAGCAAAAAAGAGGGGGAGAGAGAGAGCGCAAAAGAGAGGGGGGAGAGAGCGCAAAAGAGAGGGGGAGAAAGAGCAAAAGAGAGGGATGGAGGAGAGAGACAGAGCAAAAGAGAGGGATGGGAAGAGAGACAGAGCAAAAAAGAGGGGGGAGAGAGAGAGAGAGCGCAAAAGAGAGGGGGAGAGAGAGAGCGCAAAAGAGAAGGGGAGACAGAGAGCGCAAAAGAGAGGGGGGGAGAGAGGGAGCGCAAAAGAGAGGGGGAGAGAGAGAGCGCAAAAGAGAGGGGGAGAGAGAGAGCACAAAAGAGAGGGGGGAGAGAGAGAGCGCAAAAGAGAGGGGGGAGAGAGAGAGCGCAAAAGAGAGGGAGGGGAGAGAGAGCGCAAAAGAGAGGGGGAGAGCGAGAGCGCAAAAGAGAGGGATGGGGAGAGCGAGAGCGCAAAAGAGAGGGATGGGGAGAGAGACAGAGCAAAAGAGAGGGATGGGGAGAGAGACAGAGCAAAAGAGAGGGATGGGGAGAGAGACAGAGCAAAAGAGAGGGGGGAGAGAGAGCGCAAAAGAGAGTGGGGAGAGATCGCATAAGAGAGGGGGGAGAGAGAGAGTGCAAAAGAGAAGGGGAGAGTTAGAAAGCGCAAAATAGAGGGGGAGAGAGAGTGCAAAAGAGAAGAGGAGAGAGCGCAAAAGAGAGGGTGGAGTGCGCAAAAGAGAGGGTGGAGAGAGAGAGCGCAAAAGAGAAGGGGGAGAGAGAGTGCAAAAGAGAGGGGGAGAGGGAGAGCGCGCAAAAGATGGGGGAGAGGGAGAGCGCGCAAAAGAGGGGCGGGGAGAAAGAGCAAAAGAGAGGGATGGGGAGAGAGACAGAGCAAAAGAGAGGGAGGAGAGAGAGCGCGCAAAAGAGAGTGGGGAGAGATTGCAAAAGAGAGGGGGGAGAGTTAGAAAGCGCAAAAGAGAGGGGGAGAGAGAGTGCAAAAGAGAAGGGGAGAGAGAGAGCGCAAAAAAGAGGGGGGAGTGCGCAAATGAGAGAGGGGAGAAAGAGAGGGGAGAGAGCGCAAAAGAGAAGGGGGAGAGAGAGAGAGCAAAAGAGAGGGGGAAAGGGAGAGCACGCAAAAGAGAGGGGGGAGAGAGAGAGCGCAAAAGAGAGGGGGAGAAAGAGCAAAAGAGAGGGATGGGGAGAGAGACAGAGCAAAAGAGAGGGATGGGGAGAGAGACAGAGCAAAAGAGAGGGTTGGGGAGAGAGACAGAGCAAAAGAGAGGGATGGGGAGAGAGACAGCAAAAGAGAGGGATGGGGAGAGAGACAGAGCAAAAGAGAGGGATGGGGAGAGAGACAGAGCAAAAGAGAAGGATGGGGAGAGAGACAGAACAAAAGAGAGGGGGGAGAGAGAGCGTGCAAAAGAGAGTGGGGAAAGATCGCAAAAGAGAGGGGGGAGAGCGCAAAAGAGAAGGGGAGAGTTAGAAAGCGCAAAAGAGAGGGGGAGAGAGAACAAAAGAGAAGGGGGAGAGAGAGAGAGCAAAAGAGAGGGAGGAGAGGGAGAGCGCGCAAAAGAGAGGGGGGAGAGAGTGCAAAAGAGAGGTGGAAGAGAGAGAGCGCAAAAGAGAGGGGGAGAAAGAGAGCAAAAGAGAGGGATGGGGAGAGAGACAGAGCAAAAGAGAGGGATGGGGAGAGAGACAGAGCAAAAGAGAGGGGGGAGAGAGAGCGCAAAAAAGAGAGGGGGGAGAGAGAGCGCAAAAGAGAGAGGGGGGAGAGAGAGCGCAAAAGAGAGAGGGGAGAGAGAGAGCGCAAAAGAGAGGGGGGAGAGAGAGAGCGCAAAAGAGAGGGGGAGAAAGAACAAAAGAGAGGGATGGGGAGAGAGACAGAGCAAAAGAGAGGGATGGGGAGAGAGACAGAGCAAAAGAGAGGGATGGGGAGAGAGACAGAGCAAAAGAAGAGGGATGGGGAGAGAGACAGAGCAAAAGAGAGGGATGGGGAGAGAGACGGAGCAAAAGAGAGGGATGGGGAGAAAGACAGAGCAAAAGAGAGGGATGGGGAGAGAGAGAGCGCAAAGGAGAGGAGGTAGTGTGCCAAAGAGAGAGGGGAGAAAGAGCGCAAAAGAGAGGGGGAGAAAGAGCAAAAGAGAGGGATGGGGAGAGAGACAGAGCAAAAGAGAGGGATGGGGAGAGAGAGAGCGCAAAAGAGAGGAGGTAGTGTGCCAAAGAGAGAGGGGAGAAAGAGCGCAAAAGAGAGGGGGAGAAAGAGCAAAAGAGAGGGATGGGGAGAGAGACAGAGCAAAAGAGAGGGATGGGGAGAGAGACAGAGCAAAAGAGAGGGATGGGGAGAGAGACAGAGCAAAAGAAGAGGGATGGGGAGAGAGACAGAGCAAAAGAGAGGGATGGGGAGAGAGACGGAGCAAAAGAGAGGGATGGGGAGAAAGACAGAGCAAAAGAGAGGGATGGGGAGAGAGAGCGCGCAAAAGAGAGGAGGTAGTGTGCCAAAGAGAGAGGGGAGAAAGAGCGCAAAAGAGAGGGATGGGGAGAGAGACAGAGCAAAAGAGAGGGATGGGGAGAGAGACAAAGCAAAAGAGAGTGGGGAGAGATTGCAAAAGAGAGGGGGGAGAGAGAGAGAGCGCAAAAGGGAAGGGGAGAGTTAGAAAGCGCAAAAGAGAGGGGGAGAGAGAGAGCGCAAAAGAGAGGGGGAGAGAGAGTGCAAAAGAGAAGGGGAGAGAGAGTGCGCAAAAGAGAGAGGGGAGAAAGAGAGTGCAAAAGAGAGAGGGAGAGAGCGCAAAAGAGAAGGGGGAGAGAGAGAGCGCAAAAGAGAGGGGGGAGAGGGAGATCGTGCAAAAGAGAGGGGGGAGAGAGAGAGCGCAAAAGAGAGGGGGAGAAAGAGCAAAAGAGAGGGATGGGGAGAGAGAGCAAAAGAGAGGGATGGGGAGAGAGACAGAGCAAAAGAGAGGGATGGGGAGAAAGACAGAGCAAAAGAGAGGGATGGGGAGAGAGAGAGCGCAAAAGAGAAGAGGAAAGAGAAAGAGAGAGTGCAAAAGAGAGGAGGTAGTGCGCCAAAGAGAGAGGGGAGAAAGAGAGTGCAAAAGAGAGGGGGAGAGAGAGTGCAAAAGAGAGGGATAAGAGAGAGCAAAAGTGAGGGGGAGAGAGAGAGCGCGAATGAGAGAAGGGGGAGTGAAAGCAAAAGAGAGGGCGCAAAAAGAGAGGGGAAAGAGAAAGCAAAAAGAGAGGGTAAAGAGCAAAAGAGAGGGGAGAGAGAGCAAAAGAGAGGGGGGATAGAAAGAGCCAAAGAGAGGGGGTAGAAAGAGCAAAAGAGAGGTGGAGCGAGAGAGAGAGCAAAAGAGAGGGGGAGAGAGCACAAAAGAGGGGGGAGAGCAAAAGAGAGGGGGGAGAGATAGAGCAAAAGAGAGGGGGAACAAGAGAGCGTAAGGGGTGGGACTGCTGTACTGCAAAAAATGGCCCGTGTGAACGGGCTTTAGGACTAGTAAGTTACATAAACAACTTATATATGTATGTGTATATGACGTTCACTCCTGGGGCAGACTTACAAAATTGAGCATTTAATTGAGAACTGCTAGTGAGGAAATGAAGTCCAGTTCTTGGTTGCTTCTAATAATGCTGGTGAGTGTGCTCTAACTAAACTGTAGCTCTCCTAGAACCTGGATATAAGCTCCAGTGGGCTGTGAGAAGCTCACTCAGAATAAACAGCACCCATATAATATTACATAGGCAGCTTACCCAGAGCTGGTGTGTCCGTCCCTTTTATGATAAACCACAAATAATAAACAAATAAATAGTTTAGCTAGTATTAACCCAATTTGCCTTGGAGAACTGTTCATGTCCTCAGTCAAAATTAAACTTTCATGATTTAGATAGAGCGTGCAATTTTAAGCAACTTTTTACTGCACTCTTTTTGAGGCACCAGCTCCCACCACACATGTGCAAGAATTCACGTCTTTAATTTGTTTTTTCTCAAAAGCACAAATACCATGGAATACACAAAAGGCAGGAAATGTAAGTCTTCTAAGAACTTTGTTCATGGCATCATGGATGACATAATTACTATTTACTATTATAACAATAATAATCACTAACTCAAGGCATCAGAACCAAACACAGAATGCCTCTAAATGTCAAAGTTTACAGATATTGTGAAAACTCCACCCCTAAATGCTACATCACATTTTATATTATTTTTTTAGAGCTATTAAGTGTTAGACATAAGGCATGAAATTAAATAAGGGCCATTGTTCTGCTAAGCTATTTATAGAGTGATTAACTACTACTGAAAGAAAGGTCCTTGTGATATGTATAAAAATGGTAAATGAAGGTTTCTCCTTTCACTCCATGGTCAGACACAGGGGCCGCTGCTTCTTAACTCGTACGCCTCCTCTGAGGCTGCGGACATCAATCCGCCCAATCTCATACGATTGGGTTGATTGACACCCCCTGCTAGCGGCCGCAAATCTGCAGGGGGCGGTATTGCACAAGCAGTTCACCAGAACTGCTTGTGCAATGATAAATGCTGACAGCCCCTAAGAATGTTCATCATATATATAAAAAATATATTTCTCCTAGATTTGCCTGGCTCTACTCATGTAGCACCCTACCCCAGATAACACGTTTCTGTGCCAAACACTAGACCTTCAAACCCTAATTGCCCAGATTACAATCTTATGGGCATTAAAGGGACAGTAGACACCTTTAAATTACAGTCTAAAATTTTTAAAATAAATTTAAATTTCTTATTTGCTGAAATTATTTTTTATTAGCCACATGCCTCCCACCACTTGCCTTATTTGGCGTCGCCGATGTGGGCTTGAGTCGGATGCTGACTAGCCATGATCATTATGTTAGTATAAAGTGCGTTGGTTTGCAGTTCCAATCTGGTAAAGCCAATTAGGGAAAGATGTGTAGCAGGGTTAGCCTTGAGATGTCTGTAGTGTGCTTTTCCAGTTCTGAGAATTAGAAAAGCCACAATTTTCTGAACTAAAATACATTAAGGCGGGTCAAAATAGATAATGAAAATATACTGCAATGTTGTATCATTGCTCATAATGAAAAAATTTGGGCAAGATTACGAGTGGAGCGCTATTTAGCTCTTACGCTAGAGCGCTAATTGCACTAAAAGTAAACTTTTTGCGCGCATTGGGTTGATCTTGTATTATGAATTGAAAGTAAATAGTTTGTACTCTAGCGCTAACCTGATGCGCACAAACAGCTTACTTCAAGCGTAACTAGAATATCGCACGCGATAACCTATTCCCTCATAGAAGTCAACGAAGAAAAAAAGTGGAAAAACACCCTACTCACATGCTAACCCGAAATTTATGTTCTCAAGTGCGCTAACCCGAACCCATGTTCCCAAGTGCGCTAACTGACATGAAAATATGAATATTTTACATTCCAATGTTCTTTGCATAGAAGAATATATTCTATTTATTCATAAATACATATTTCTAAATATATCTCATAGTATTTTGGTACAGTATATATCCATACCTATACATGATTATATAGGTATAGATATCAGATATATATATATATATATAGGAATATCTATTTATAAATACTTAGAATATTCCCCTATGTGTAGAACATTAGAATGTGAAATATTTACAGTAAATACACATTATAACCCTTTATTAAATATGAATAATTTCATAAATATTAATTTCCATGTTTTCATCTACTTAACTGCAAAGGGCTCCAATGCACTTATTTCTATATGTCTATATGTGTGTACATACTGTATGTATTTATGTGTATATATGTCTGTATACATTTTAGACATGTATATGTATGTATCTCTATGTTAAAGCACTTTGCGGCCTTTTTTCTCTCTAACACCTGAGACCTCATATGTTTGAGCTCTTATAACTTTTGTGTGCAGTATTTTTTGTAAATAATTTTTATTAGATGGGGTTATTATGAGTGTAACTGTACTTTGTAATGTATTTTTGATGTGTTTTGTGCAACTTTTATTTCCGCAAAACAGTTAATCACAGCTCTGAAGTCGCGGTAATCATTTTAGCGTAAATTGGGATTGCGCTCAAGCAATCGCATTTACTTTCAACGCGTAATAAAAGCGCAATTTAACCTGCGCGCAAACGATCACGAAAACCCGATATCGTTCTTAATCTGGCCCTTTATGTAAAAAAGGTGTTTACGGTCCCTTTAAGTATTAGAGGATGGTACATATCAAAATCTATAAATCATAAATACATTTAGTCATCAGTAAAACAATTGCAATTTTTGTTAACAAACATTTAAAATAAAATCTTATTTGTTTACATCTTTTGTTTAGTAAGGGTAATTATTTATTTTTACCTAACCACCATCTACTATAGGAGGAAGAAAAATAAAATAATGAGAAAATGCTCTTCTGACTGTGAAAATGCTGTACCTTAGAAGGTTTACACATTCTATCAAGAGGAAGCGAGCCTTTTATGAGTCTAAGGGTTTATTTCTTTTCAATTAACCAAGGCGCTGACTTAGCTGTTTGTAAAAGTCTGCTGATGCACCATTAAATACTGTACATATGTAGTTCATGACATAAACTCATTTATCAGATCGTTTTGGATAAATCTCTCAAACACCCCCCCCCCCCCACTTAGTGTTCTTTCAACTTTTTTATCAAGAATTAAATTCTTATGAGATCATTGTAAGTCTTTTATATACAGTGTTACCTACCAGTGCTTTGAGCATTAAGAATTTTGAACCCACATTATCTAACATTCAATAGTCCTTTGAACAGTTTAAAGTTATCAGGGTCAACCTTAGCATTTGCGGGGCCCTGGGCAAGATAAATTTGTGGGGGCCCTCAGACCAGTGCCCTTATTCCCCACCTTTGTATGCCATGCCCCTTGTATGGTCCACCCCTATGCCAATATTATATTCAGTGATACCTATATAAAGAACAAAATATTAGACCTCCTGATACCATAAACACTTCTCATAAACTTAATACAACATATACATTGCACCATCTGATAATCTCACCACTGTGCTAGCCCCCCAAAAAAACGGGCTCTGGGCAGGGGCCCCTCATACTTATTTTCTTACATTAGTATTTTTTTTCTTACAATTTAATACTGTGACATTAGAGGTAATATCACTGCCTCTTTGTGTGTGTGCCTTAACATTATTGTAGGCACCAAATTAATTCTGCTTTAAAACGCCTAACTTTTCTGGTCCACTCTATCATTGGCTGCTTTATCCATGCCCAAATATAAACAGAAGACCATTTTTAAAATGGGAGGAGATGGATTTGCAAAATTATATATTCTGTAATACAAGGAACAAAAAGGTATTTTATAGCGAAGAGGAAAAACATATATAAAGAGACAGTCACCAGGTATTTGCTATTATATTGTACAGCTGTAAAAACAAATGCAAACGCAAACAAAAAAAGAACAAAAATACTAAAAATAAATAAGAAAATGTAATTCCTATTAATACAGAAATATATATTATAAAGCATATAAAAAACATCTGTTTATTCCCAAGTTAAAGGGGCACGAAACCCAATTTTTTTCTTTCATTATTCAGATAGAGCATGCACTTTTAAATAACTTTCCAATGTATTTCTATTTTATTTGTTTTACTCTTTTTGTATCCTTTGTTGAAAAAATGTACTTACAGTAGGTAGGCTTAGAAGCTGCTGATTGGTGGCTGCACGTATATTCTTCCTGCCATTATCATTCAGCTAGCACCCAGTAGTGCATTACTGCTCCTTCAACAAAGGATACCAAGAGACTAAAGCAAATTAAATTAAAGAAGTAAATTGGGAAGTTGTTAAAATTGTGTGCGTTATCACAGTGGTTCTTAAACCAGTCCTCAGGACCCCACAACCTGTCCAGGATTTAGGGATTACCCAGTTGTGTCTTTTTGTTTTTTTGGAAAACACCTTAAACACACCTGGGTAATACCAAAATATTGGACTGGTTGTAGGGTCCTAAGGACTGGTTTAGGAACCACTGCTTTATCGGAATCATGAAAGAAAAATGTGGGGTTTCATGTCCCTTTAAGACTGAGGGCCAAATGATCTAAAGCTTTCCATTCAGGTGAGATGATCTAAGAAATTACTTCAGTACCACAAGGTCCCTCAAAGAATTTTAAACCCACAAATTTTAGTTTGTGAGATGTTTATGTTGCTGTGCAGGGTTCTGGATGTGCAGAGAAACCTACATTATATTATATACAAAATATTGGGTCATTTCTCTCCATGCTGGCTAGTTTTTGATCATCAAGCCATGAGTAAAATGAGTTAAAATTATTTCATCAGGCCATATCAACTCTTTCCACTCCTATTTAAATGTCATCTTTAGTGCATCTTCAATCATAAAATGTATTAACTTAACCTATGTATACCCTGTGCTTAAATGGATTTAAAATACAAAACTGAAATGAACATGAATGTATTTCAGTTTTGAATAGAAGCATTTTTGCAATATTCACATATTAGCCAAAACACTTCTAGTAAAACATATTTGACTGCCTTGGATATTGTGGGACTGTCCCTTGCACAGCTTCCCCAATCAGGTGAAATAACCTGGTTTCCAGGGACTGCCTTTGCCCAACTCTGCCTAACCCTGCTCATAACATGCTCAGACCTGTCCTCCACAAACACCTGTCCCTCACCATTCCTGTCACAGCTCACAAAAAACTGCTTCACTTCCCTGTCCCAAAAAGCCTTTGGGAAACGTTGAAGTATACTTTTTTAGTGTATATACGCCCATGCACCTGCATTCAAAAGCCACACCTGCATTCAAAAGCCACATCTGCTCAGAGCATATGTTTTGCCTCAGTTTGCATCATCTCTGATGAATACAGTAACTGATGGCTCCCTAAGACATTGACTTTATGCACATATGCTCCATGCACTAAAAGCCTTTACTAAAGCAGAAACATTTTTACTAATAGATGTGTATTAAATAATGCACGTATTTACATTTCAGGTTTTTTTTAATCTATACAAAACCCACATTTGTTTTTTTTAATGATTCAGATAGAGCATGCCATTTTTGGTTCAGAACCTAAATGTAGCCACCAATAAGCAAGCACTATCCAGGGTGCTGAACCTAAAATGGTCCGGCTCCTAAGCTTTATATTCCTGCTTTTAAAATAAAGATAGCAAGAGAACGAAGAAAAAACATAATTTATGCTTACCTGATAAATTCCTTTCTCCTGTAGTGTAGTCAGTCCACGGGTCATCCATTACTTATGGGATTATATCTCCTCCCTAACAGGAAGTGCAAGAGGATCACCCAAGCAGAGCTGCTATATAGCTCCTCCCCTCTACGTCATACCCAGTCATTCGACCGAAACCAAACGAGAAAGGAGAAACTATAGGGTGCAGTGGTGACTGGAGTTTAATTTAAAATTTAGACCTGCCGTAAAAAACAGGGCGGGCCGTGGACTGACTACACTACAGGAGAAAGGAATTTATCAGGTAAGCATAAATTATGTTTCTTTCATGTAATTAGCAAGAGTCCATGAGATAGTGACGTATGGGATATACATTCCTACCAGGAGGGGCAAAGTTTCCCAAACCTCAAAATGCCTATAAATACACCCCTCACCACACCCACAATTCAGTTTTACAAACTTTGCCTCCGATGGAGGTGGTGAAGTAAGTTTGTGCTAGATTCTACGTTGATATGCGCTCCGCAGCAAGTTGGAGCCCGGTTTTCCTCTCAGCGTGCAGTGAATGTCAGAGGGATGTGAAGAGAGTATTGCCTATTTGAATGCAGTGATCTCTTTCTACGGGGTCTATTTCATAGGTTCTCTGTTATCGGTTGTAGAGATTCATCTCTTACCTCCCTTTTCAGATCGACGATATACTCTTATATATACCATTACCTCTGCTGATTCTCGTTTCAGTACTGGTTTGGCTTTCTACAAACATGTAGATGAGTGTCCTGGGGTAAGTAAATCTTATTTTCTGTGACACTCTAAGCTATGGTTGGGCACTTTGTTTATAAAGTTCTAAATATATGTATTCAAACATTTATTTGCCTTGACTCAGAATGTTCAACTTTCCTTATTTTTCAGACAGTCAGTTTCATATTTGGGATAATGCATTTCAATCAATAATTTTTTTCTTACCTTTAAAAATTTGACACTTTTTCCCTGTGGGCTGTTAGGCTCGCGGGGGCTGAAAATGCTTCATTTTATTGCGTCATTCTTGGCGCGGACTTTTTGGCGCAAAAATTCATTTCCGTTTCCGGCGTCATACGTGTCGCCGGAAGTTGCGTCATTTTTTTGACGTTATTTTGCGCCAAAGATGTCGGCGTTCCGGATGTGGCGTCATTTTGGCGCCAAAAGCATTTAGGCGCCAAATAATGTGGGCGTCTGATTTGGCGCTAAAAAATATGGGCGTCGCTTTTATCTCCACATTATTTAAGTCTCATTTTTTATTGCTTCTGGTTGCTAGAAGCTTGTTCTTGGCATTCTTTCCCATTCCTGAAACTGTCATTTAAGGAATTTGTTCAATTTTGCTTTATATGTTGTTTTTTATCTTACATATTGCAAGATGTCTCACGTTGCATCTGAGTCAGAAGATACTACAGGAAAATCGCTGTCTAGTGCTGGATCTACCAAAGCTAAGTGTATCTGCTGTAAATTGTTGGTAGCTATTCCTCCGGCTGTTGTTTGTATTGATTGTCATGACAAACTTGTTAATGCAGATAATATTTCCTTTAGTAAAGTACCATTGCCTGTTGCAGTTCCTTCAACATCTAAGGTGCAGAATGTTCCTGATAACATAAGAGATTTTGTTTCTGAATCCATAAAGAAGGCTATGTCTGTTATTTCTCCTTCTAGTAAACGTAAAAAATCTTTTAAAACTTCTCTCCCTACAGATGAATTTTTAAATGAACATCATCATTCTGATTCTGATGACTCTTCTGGTTCAGAGGATTCTGTCTCAGAGGTTGATGCTGATAAATCTTCATATTTATTTAAAATGGAATTTATTCGTTCTTTACTAAAAGAAGTACTAATTGCTTTAGAAATAGAGGATTCTGGTCCTCTTGATACTAATTCTAAACGTTTGGATAAGGTATTTAAAGCTCCTGTGGTTATTCCAGAAGTTTTTCCTGTTCCTAATGCTATTTCTGCAGTAATTTCCAAAGAATGGGATAAATTGGGTAATTCATTTACTCCTTCTAAACGTTTTAAGCAATTATATCCTGTGCCGTCTGACAGATTAGAATTTTGGGACAAAATCCCTAAAGTTGATGGGGCTATTTCTACCCTTGCTAAACGTACTACTATTCCTACGTCAGATGGTACTTCGTTTAAGGATCCTTTAGATAGGAAAATTGAATCCTTTCTAAGAAAAGCTTATCTGTGTTCAGGTAATCTTCTTAGACCTGCTATATCTTTGGCTGATGTTGCTTCAGCTTCAACTTTTTGGTTGGAAACTTTAGCGCAACAAGTAACACATCATGATTCTCATGATATTATTATTCTTCTTCAGCATGCTAATAATTTTATCTGTGATGCCATTTTTGATATTATCAGAGTTGATGTCAGGTTTATGTCTCTAGCTATTTTAGCTAGAAGAGCTTTATGGCTTAAAACTTGGAATGCTGATATGGCTTCTAAATCAACTCTACTTTCTATTTCTTTCCAGGGTAACAAATTATTTGGTTCTCAGTTGGATTCTATTATTTCAACTGTTACTGGTGGGAAAGGAACTTTTTTACCACAGGATAAAAAATCTAAAGGTAAAAACAGGGCTAATAATCGTTTTCGTTCCTTTCGTTTCAACAAAGAACAAAAGCCTGATCCTTCATCCTCAGGAGCAGTTTCAGTTTGGAAACCATCTCCAGTCTGGAATAAATCCAAGCCAGCTAGAAAGGCAAAGCCTGCTTCTAAGTCCACATGAAGGTGCGGCCCTCATTCCAGCTCAGCTGGTAGGGGGCAGGTTACATTTTTTCAAGGAAATTTGGATCAATTCTGTTCACAATCTTTGGATTCAGAACATTGTTTCAGAAGGGTACAGAATTGGTTTCAAGATGAGACCTCCTGCAAAGAGATTTTTTCTTTCCCGTGTCCCAGTAAATCCAGTAAAAGCTCAAGCATTTCTGAATTGTGTTTCAGATCTAGAGTTGACTGGAGTAATTATGCCAGTTCCAGTTCCGGAACAGGGGATGGGGTTTTATTCAAATCTCTTCATTGTACCAAAGAAGGAGAATTCCTTCAGACCAGTTCTGGATCTAAAAATATTGAATCGTTATGTAAGGATACCAACGTTCAAGATGGTAACTGTAAGGACTATCTTGCCTTTTGTTCAGCAAGGGAATTATATGTCCACAATAGATTTACAGGATGCATATCTGCATATTCCGATTCATCCAGATCATTATCAGTTCCTAAGATTCTCTTTTCTGGACAAGCATTACCAGTTTGTGGCTCTGCCGTTTGGCCTAGCTACAGCTCCAAGAATTTTTACAAAGGTTCTCGGTGCCCTTCTGTCTGTAATCAGAGAACAGGGTATTGTGGTATTTCCTTATTTGGACGATATCTTGGTACTTGCTCAGTCTTTACATTTAGCAGAATCTCATACGAATCGACTTGTGTTGTTTCTTCAAGATCATGGTTGGAGGATCAATTTACCAAAAAGTTCATTGATTCCTCAGACAAGGGTAACCTTTCTGGGTTTCCAGATGGATTCAGTGTCCATGACTCTGTCTTTAACAGACAAGAGACGTCTAAAATTGATTGCAGCTTGTCGAAACCTTCAGTCACAATCATTCCCTTCGGTAGCCTTATGCATGGAAATTCTAGGTCTTATGACTGCTGCATCGGACGCGATCCCCTTTGCTCGTTTTCACATGCGACCTCTTCAGCTCTGTATGCTGAATCAATGGTGCAAGGATTACACAAAGATATCTCAATTAATATCTTTAAAACCGATTGTTCGACACTCTCTAACATGGTGGACAGATCACCATCGTTTAATTCAGGGGGCTTCTTTTGTGCTTCCGACCTGGACTGTAATTTCAACAGATGCAAGTCTCACAGGTTGGGGAGCTGTGTGGGGATCTCTGACGGCACAAGGAGTTTGGGAATCTCAGGAGGTGAGATTACCGATCAATATTTTGGAACTCCGTGCAATTTTCAGAGCTCTTCAGTTTTGGCCTCTTCTGAAGAGAGAATCGTTCATTTGTTTTCAGACAGACAATGTCACAACTGTGGCATACATCAATCATCAAGGAGGGACTCACAGTCCTCTGGCTATGAAAGAAGTATCTCGAATTTTGATTTGGGCGGAATCCAGCTCCTGTCTAATCTCTGCGGTTCATATCCCAGGTATAGACAATTGGGAAGCGGATTATCTCAGTCGCCAAACGTTGCATCCGGGCGAATGGTCTCTTCACCCAGAGGTATTTCTTCAGATTGTTCAAATGTGGGAACTTCCAGAAATAGATCTGATGGCGTCCCATCTAAACAAGAAACTTCCCAGGTATCTGTCCAGATCCCGGGATCCTCAGGCGGAGGCAGTGGATGCATTATCTCTTCCTTGGAAGTATCATCCTGCCTATATCTTTCCGCCTCTAGTTCTTCTTCCAAGAGTAATCTCCAAGATTCTGAAGGAATGCTCGTTTGTTCTGCTGGTAGCTCTGGCATGGCCTCACAGGTTTTGGTATGCGGATCTTGTCCGGATGGCCTCTTGCCAACCGTGGACTGTTCCGTTAAGACCAGACCTTCTGTCACAAGGTCCTTTTTTCCATCAGGATCTGAAATCCTTAAATTTAAAGGTATGGAGATTGAACGCTTGATTCTTGGTCAAAGAGGTTTCTCTGACTCTGTGATTAATACTATGTTACAGGCTCGTAAATCTGTATCTAGAGAGATATATTATAGAGTCTGGAAGACTTATATTTCTTGGTGTCTTTCTCATCATTTTTCTTGGCATTCTTTTAGAATACCGAGAGTATTACAGTTTCTTCAGGATGGTTTAGATAAGGGTTTGTCTGCAAGTTCCTTGAAAGGACAAATCTCTGCTCTTTCTGTTCTTTTTCACAGAAAGATTGCTATTCTTCCTGATATTCATTGTTTTGTACAAGCTTTGGTTCGTATAAAGCCTGTCATTAAGTCAATTTCTCCTCCTTGGAGTTTGAATTTGGTTCTGGGGGCGCTTCAAGCTCCTCCATTTGAACCTATGCATTCATTGGACATTAAATTACTTTCTTGGAAAGTTTTGTTCCTTTTGGCCATCTCTTCTGCCAGAAGAGTTTCTGAATTATCTGCTCTTTCTTGTGAGTCTCCTTTTCTGATTTTTCATCAGGATAAGGCGGTGTTGCGAACTTCTTTTGAATTTTTACCTAAAGTTGTGAATTCCAACAACATTAGTAGAGAAATTGTGGTTCCTTCATTATGTCCTAATCCTAAGAATTCTAAGGAGAAATCGTTGCATTCTTTGGATGTTGTTAGAGCTTTGAAATTTTATGTTGAAGCTACTAAATCTTTCCGAAAGACTTCTAGTCTATTTGTTATCTTTTCCGGTTCTAGAAAAGGCCAGAAAGCTTCTGCCATTTCTTTGGCATCTTGGTTGAAATCTTTAATTCATCTTGCCTATGTTGAGTCGGGTAAAACTCTGCCTCAGAAAATTACAGCTCATTCTACTAGGTCAGTTTCTACTTCCTGGGCGTTTAGGAATGATGCTTCGGTTGATCAGATTTGCAAAGCAGCAACTTGGTCCTCTTTGCATACTTTTACTAAATTCTACCATTTTGATGTATTTTCTTCTTCTGAAGCAGTTTTTGGTAGAAAAGTACTTCAGGCAGCGGTTTCAGTTTGAATCTTCTGCTTATGTTTTTCATTAAACTTTATTTTGGGTGTGGATTATTTTCAGCAGGAATTGGCTGTCTTTATTTTGTCCCTCCCTCTCTAGTGACTCCTGCGTGGAAAGATCCACATCTTGGGTAGTCATTATCCCATACGTCACTAGCTCATGGACTCTTGCTAATTACATGAAAGAAAACATAATTTATGTAAGAACTTACCTGATAAATTCATTTCTTTCATATTAGCAAGAGTCCATGAGGCCCGCCCTTTTTTTGTGGTGGTTATGATTTTGTATAAAGCACAATTATTCCAATTCCTTGGCTATTCGTTAAACTGAATTGTGGGTGTGGTGAGGGGTGTATTTATAGGCATTTTGAGGTTTGGGAAACTTTGCCCCTCCTGGTAGGAATGTATATCCCATACGTCACTAGCTCATGGACTCTTGCTAATATGAAAGAAATGAATTTATCAGGTAAGTTCTTACATAAATTATGTTTTTCTCCTGTTAAGTGTAGTCCGTCCATGGGTCATCCATTACTTATGGGATACCAATACCAAAGCTAAAAGTACACGGATGACGGGAGGGACAGGCAGGATCTTTACACGGAAGGAACCACTGCCTGTAGAACCTTTCTCCCAAAAACAGCCTCCGAAGAAGCAAAAGTGTCAAATTTGTAAAATTTTGAAAAAGTGTGAAGTGAAGACCAAGTTGCAGCCTTGCAAATCTGTTCAACAGAGGCCTCATTCTTAAAGGCCCAAGTGGAAGCCACAGCTCTAGTAGAATGAGCTGTAATCCTTTCAGGAGGCTGCTGTCCAGCAGTCTCATAGGCTAAACGTATTATGCTACGAAGCCAAAAAGAGAGAGAGGTAGCCGAAGCTTTTTGACCTCTCCTCTGTCCAGAATAAACGACAAACAGGGAAGAAGTTTGACGAAAATCCTTAGTTGCCTGCAAATAAAATTTCAGGGCACGGACGACGTCCAGATTGTGCAGAAGTCGTTCCTTCTTTGAAGAAGGATTAGGGCACAATGATGGAACAACAATTTCTTGATTGATATTCTTGTTAGTGACTACCTTAGGTAAGAACCCAGGTTTAGTACGCAGAACTACCTTGTCTGAATGAAAAATCAGATAAGGAGAATCACAATGTAAGGCCGATAACTCAGAGACTCTTCGAGCCGAGGAAATAGCCATTAAAAATAGAACTTTCCAAGATAACAGCTTGATATCAATGGAATGAAGGGGTTCAAACGGAACACCTTGCAGAACGTTAAGAACTAAGTTTAAGCTCCACGGCGGAGCAACATTCTTAAACACAGGCTTAATCCTAGCCAAAGCCTGACAGAAAGCCTGAACGTCTGGAACTTCTGACAGACGTTTGTGTAAAAGGATAGACAGAGCTGAGATCTGTCCCTTTAACGAACTAGCAGATAAGCCCTTTTCTAAACCTTCTTGTAGAAAAGACAATATCCTAGGAATCCTAACCTTACTCCATGAGTAACTCTTGGATTCGCACCAATATAAGTATTTACGCCATATTTTATGGTAAATTTTCCTGGTAACAGGTTTCCTAGCCTGTATTAAGGTATCAATTACTGACTCCGAGAATCCCCGCTTTGATAGAATCAAGCGTTCAATCTCCATGCAGTCAGCCTCAGAGAAATTAGATTTGGATGTTTGAAAGGACCCTGAATCAGAAGGTCCTGTCTCAGAGGCAGAGACCATGGTGGACAGGACGACATGTCCACTAGATCTGCATACCAGGTCCTGCGTGGCCACGCAGGCGCTATTAGAATCATTGATGCTCTCTCCTGTTTGATCCTGGCAATCAATCGAGGAAGCATCGGGAAGGGTGGAAACACATAAGCCATGTTGAAAACCCACGGTGCTGTCAGAGCATCTATCAGTACCGCTCCCGGGTCCCTGGACCTGGATCCGTAACAAGGAAGCTTGGCGTTCTGGCGAGACGCCATGAGATCCAGATCTGGTTTGCCCCAATGATGAAGCAGTTGGGCAAACACCTCCGGATGAAGTTCCCACTCCCCCGGATGAAAAGTCTGGCGACTTAGGAAATCCGCCTCCCAGTTCTCCACGCCTGGGATGTGGATCGCTGACAGGTGGCAAGAGTGAGACTCTGCCCAGCGAATTATCTTTGAGACTTCCATCATCGCTAGGGAACTCCTTGTCCCTCCCTGATGGTTGATGTAAGCCACAGTCGTGATGTTGTCCGACTGGAACCTGATGAACCTCAGAGTTGCTAACTGAGGCCAAGCCAGAAGACCATTGAAAACTGCTCTTAATTCCAGAATGTTTATTGGAAGGAGTCTCTCCTCCTGAGTCCATGATCCCTGAGCCTTCAGGGAATTGCAGACAGCGCCCCAACCTAGCAGGCTGGCGTCTGTTGTTACAATCGTCCAATCTGGCCTGCTGAAGGGCATCCCCCTGGACAGATGTGGCCGAGAAAGCCACCATAGAAGAGAATCTCTGGTCTCTTGATCCAGATTTAGCATAGGGGACAAATCTGAGTAATCCCCATTCCACTGACTTAGCATGCACATTTGCAGCGGTCTGAGATGCAGGCGTGCAAAAGGTACTATGTCCATTGCCGCTACCATTAAGCCGATTACCTCCATGCATTGAGCCACTGACGGGTGTTGAATGGAATGAAGGACACGGCAAGCATTTAGAAGTTTTGATAACCTGTCCTCTGTCAGGTAAATTTTCATTTCTACAGAATCTATAAGAGTCCCTAAGAAGGGAACTCTAGTGAGTGGCAATAGAGAACTCTTTTCTACGTTCACCTTCCACCCATGCGACCTTAGAAATGCCAGAACTAACTCTGTATGAGACTTGGCAGTCTGGAAACTTGACGCTTGTATCAGAATGTCGTCTAGGTACGGAGCTACCGCTATTCCTCGCGGTCTTAGTACCGCCAGAAGAGAGCCCAGAACCTTTGTAAAGATTCTTGGAGCTGTAGCTAACCCGAAGGGAAGAGCTACAAACTGGTAATGCCTGTTTAGGAAGGCAAACCTTAGATACCGGTAATGATCCTTGTGAATCGGTATGTGAAGGTAGGCATCCTTTAAATCCACTGTGGTCATGTACTGACCCTCTTGGATCATAGGTAAGATGGTCCGAATAGTTTCCATTTTGAACGATGGAACTCTTAGGAATTTGTTTAGGATCTTTAAGTCCAAGATTGGTCTGAAGGTTCCCTCTTTTTTGGGAACCACAAACAGATTTGAGTAAAACCCTTGTCCGTGTTCCGACCGCGGAACTGGGTGGATCACTCCCATTAGTAAAAGGTCTTGTACACAGCGTAGAAACGCCTCTTTCTTTATCTGGTTTGCTGACAACCTTGAAAGATGAGGAGGAGAAGCTTTGAAGTCCAGAAGATATCCCTGAGATATGATCTCTAACGCCCAGGGATCCTGGACATCTCTTGCCCAAGCCTGGGCGAAGAGAGAAAGTCTGCCCCCCACTAGATCCGTTTCCGGATCGGGGGCCCTCACTTCATGCTGTCTTAGGGGCAGCAGCAGGTTTTCTGGCCTGCTTGCCCTTGTTCCAGGACTGGTTAGGTTTCCAGCCCTGTCTGTAGCGAGCAACAGTTCCTTCCTGTCTTGGAGCGGAGGAAGTTGATGCTGCTCCTGCCTTGAAGTTACGAAAGGCACGAAAATTAGACTGTTTAGCCCTTGGTTTGGCCCTGTCTTGAGGCAGGGCATGGCCCTTACCTCCAGTAATGTCAGCGATAATTTCTTTCAAACCGGGCCCGAATAATGTCTGCCCTTTGAAAGGGATGTTAAGCAATTTAGATTTAGAAGTCACATCGGCTGACCAGGATTTAAGCCACAACGCTCTACGCGCTTGAATGGCGAATCCGGAGTTCTTAGCCGTAAGTTTAGTTAAGTGTACTACGGCATCAGAAATAAATGAATTAGCTAGCTTAAGGACTTTAAGCTTGTCTATAATCTCATCCAATGGAGCTGTGCTAAGGGTCTCTTCCAGAGACTCAAACCAGAATGCCGCCGCAGCCGTGACAGGCGCAATGCATGCAAGGGGTTGTAAAATAAAACCTTGCTGAACAAACATTTTCTTAAGGTAACCCTCTAACTTTTTATCCATTGGGTCTGAAAAAGAACAGCTATCCTCCACCAGGATAGTGGTGCGCTTAGCCAGAGTAGAAACTGCTCCCTCCACCTTAGGGACCGTTTGCCATAAGTCCCGTGTGGTGGCGTCTATTGGAAACATTTTTCTAAATATAGGAGGGGGTGAAAAAGGCACACCGGGTCTATCCCACTCCTTGTTAACAATTTCTGTAAGCCTTTTAGGTATAGGAAAAACGTCAGTACACGCCGGTACCGCAAAATATTTATCCAGCCTACATATTTTCTCTGGAATTGCAATCGTGTTACAATCATTCAGAGCCGCTAATACCTCCCCTAGTAATACACGGAGGTTCTCAAGCTTAAATTTAAAATTTGAAATGTCTGAGCTCTCCGTCCTCATGTTCTGCAAATTGTGACGCAGTATCAGACATGGCTCTATTATTATCAGCGCACTCTGTTCTTACCCCAGAGTGATCGCGTTTACCCCTAAATTCTGGCAATTTAGATAGTACTTCAGTCATAACATTAGCCATGTCTTGCAAAGTGATTTGTATGGGCCGCCCTGATGTACTTGGCGCCACAATATCACGCACCTCCTGAGCGGGAGGCGAAGGTACTGACACGTAAGGAGAGTTAGTCGGCATAACTTCCCCCTCGTTGTCTGGTGAAATTTTCTTTACATGTACAGATTGGCTTTTATTTAAAGTAGCATCAATGCAATTAGTACACAAATTTCTATTGGGCTCCACATTGGCTTCTAAACATAGTGAACAAAGAGATTCATCTGTGTCAGACATGTTTAAACAGACTAGCAATGAGACTAGCAAGCTTGGAAAATACTTTTCAAATAAATTTACAAGAAATATAAAAAACGCTACTGTGCCTTTAAGAAGCACAAAAAACTGTCACAGTTGAAATAACAATGAACCAAATTAGTTATAGCAACCAAATTTTCACAGTAAATGTATTAAGTTAGCAAAGGATTGCACCCACCAGCAAATGGATGATTAACCCCTTAATACCCAAAAACGGATAACAATTTAATATTAACGTTTTTATCACAGTCAAAACACACTCTCACAGGTCTGCTGTGAGTGATTACCTCCCTCAAAACTAGTTTTGGAGACCCCTGAGCTCTGTAGAGACGTCCTGGATCATGGAGGAAGAAACAGGAAGACTGTGACTAAATTTTTACTGCGCAATAAAGCGCTAAAATAGACCCCTCCCACTCATATTACAACAGTGGGGAAGCTCAGTAAACTGATTTTATTCAGAAACAAACGACAGCCATGTGGTAAAAGTCATGCCCATAAAGTTTTATCACCAAGTACCTCAGAAAAAAACGATTAACATGCCAGTAAACGTTTTAAAAATGAAATTATGAAATGTTATTAATAAGCCTGCTGCTAGTCGCTTTCACTGCAGTGTAGGCTCAAATATTACTTAAATATAGACAGTATTTTCTTAGTGAAATTCCATTCCCCAGAAATACCTCAGAGTATACATACATACATATCAGCCTGATACCAGTCGCTACTACTGCATTTAAGGCTGCACTTACATTACATCGGTATTAGCAGTATTTTCTCAGTCAATTCCATTCCTTAGAAAATAATATACTGCAACATACCTCCTTGCAGGTGAGCCCTGCCTGCTATCCCCTGTTCTGAAGTTACCTCACTCCTCAGAATGGCCGAGAACAGCAAGTGGATCTTAGTTACAACCGCTAAGATCATACACAAACTCAGGTAGATTCTTCTTCTAATGCTGCCTGAGAAGAAACAACACACTCCGGTGCCGTTTAAAATAACAAACTTTTGATTGAAGAAATAAAAACTAAGTTTAACAACCACAGTCCTCTCACACGTCCTATCTATTAGTTAGGTGCAAGAGAATGACTGGGTATGACGTAGAGGGGAGGAGCTAAGCAGCTCTGCTTGGGTGATCCTCTTGCACTTCCTGTTAGGGAGGAGATATAATCCCATAAGTAATGGATGACCCGTGGACTGACTACACTTAACAGGAGAAATTGTTAATAGGAGTAAATTAGAAAGTTGGTTAAAATTGCATGCTCTATCTGAATCATAAAAGATTTGTTTCTGAATTTCGGTTTAGTATCCCTTTAAAGAGCAACTGTACTTAGAAATTAAAGGGACAGTCTGCAATAGAATTGTTATTGTTTTAAAGGATAGATAATCACTGTATTACTCATGTCCCAGTTTTGCATAACCAACACAGTTTTATTAATACTTTTTACCTCTGTGATTACCTTGTATCTAAGCCTCTTCTGAAAGCCCCCTGTTTACATGACATTTTATTAATTATTTATTGACTTGCATTTAGTACTGTGTTGTGCTAAATCTTAAATAACTCCTCGGGCATGAACACAATGTTATCTGTATGGCCCACATGAACTAGCAGTCTCCTGTTGTGAAAAGCAAATACAAAAGCATGTGATAAGAGGCTGTCTATAGTGGCTTAGAAACCGGCAGATATTTAGAGGTTTAAATGTTATAAAGTATATTAATATATCAATGTTTGTTGTGCAAACCTGGGGAATGGGTAGTAAAGGCATTATCTATTTTTTAAACAATAACAATTTTAGTGTAGACTGTCCATTTAACGTTTTAAATAATTAAATTCCTTATGACTCATATGAATCACTGTTGCATTTTCAAGTCCGGACCAGTAACACACACACACACACACACACACACACACATATATATATATATATATACAGGTAGCCCTCAGTTTACGCCGGGGTTAGGTTCCAGAAGGAATGGTTGTAAATCGAAACCATTGTAAATTGAAACCCAGTTTATAATGTAAGTCAATGGGAAGTGAGGGAGATAGGTTCCAGGCCCCTCTCAAAATTGTCATAAGTAACACCTAATACATTATTTTTAAAGCTTTGAAATGAAGACTTTAAATGCTAACCAGTATTATAAACCTAATAAAATAATCACACAACACAGACTTCACTTGCATTTTTCTGCAAACAGTTCTTTCTATGCATTCCAATCTGGACTAATTTATAGACAGGAAGATCTTGTTCCTTTGAAATCTGCTTGATAGCTCAGGTCTGGTTAAACTGATTAATTTCAGCTTGCTTGGCTTTGCTGCAACACAAGTGGACAGCTCCATCTACTGGCTATTTTAATCAATGCACTGCTTCTCAATGCTTTTCAATAGCAGTCAGATGACTGAAAAAAAAGGTTGTTATTCTGAAACGGTGTAAATTGAACCGTTGTAAAACGAGGGCCACCTTGTGTGTGTGTGTGTGTGTGTATATATATATATATATATATATATATATATATATATACACACATATATATATACACACAAACATATACATACTACACACACACACACACACAAACATATGTATATATATATATATATATATATATATATATATACAAACATACATACACACACACACTATATATATATATATACACACATATATACATACACACATATACATTGTTATATATATATATATATATATATATACATACATATACACATACATATACACACACACATATATATATATAGTAATACAGTACTTCACATTTCAGTGCCAGTGAGAAACTGCCCTTTGTTTTGATCTCCTTCTGTTATGGTTATTTGATATGCATGCTACATGTGAGACTGACTGCTAATTAGAATACCTGAATTTGATTGGTTAGTTCTGGCTGCTCTTACAATCTCAATGGTTATCCCTGCTGCAGCTTGCATGCCTGCAAAACTAAGCATTTTTGTTTAAACATTTATAATGTTGCTGTCAGAATAATGTGTTGTGTTGTATGCATTTGCCTATATTATTAGTGTTGTTCTTAATTCCTTTATTTGTTAGCAAAGTACAATGCCCCTTTAAAAAGTGGACATATTATGACCCCTTAGTGTAAGGTTTAGAAATACAATACATTTCCCCACAGGTGTTCTTAGTACAAGTATTTTATAAGCTCATAAAAGTACAGAATGTACATAATGACACAAATTGCAAGAACCATTACAATGAACAGGGACTGTCCTTATGGGAGTTCTTTGCAGCTTGCTTAATGACTTCCATGATCTGCTGGATGGTATTTGTCATCTTTTGCCAGTACTAAAGCTTTCCTGGAAGTTTCATAGATTAAGAGGTATCATTGGTTCTATTATACACAACACTTTAGCCAGGAACAACATCAAGCATCAGAATGTGGGTCACACTGGTTCACTTACTTCACTAATGCACATGCAGTTATCTCAGCACCAAGAGACAGAAAGGTTAATATTCACTTAAAGGTATTAATGACTTTAATAAAAACAAAAGGGAGTATTTTAAAAACACACAGAATACATAAGAATAAGCAGGTGCCTCTAATGTGCTGAGTGCTTATGCTTCTGTTAGTTAATCTGCTTGGGATGTAAGTTAAATTGATAAACTGTTTTATAGGAGTTATACTGAGAATATAAACATGCAATTCACTATGTAACTAGGTTTTATTTGTATGATCTTGATTAGAAACCCTTCCAAATAAAAAGTGGGGTCATATATTTAACCAATGTGCATAATTTATAATGTAAGTATCAGTGTCATCTTTGTATAATGATTTTCTGGTACTTTGGTTTCATTTTGGGGTGTAGAGTTGTTTCTCAGGAAGTTTGTGAATGTTAAATGCTAGTTTTGAGGCGTCTAATGTTAACTGTGGTTGGGAGCTGGGGATAACACAGAAAATTGTGGTGGGTGCTTATTCTCTGTGTAAGGTTAATATTCTGGGCATGTTGGGGATAGAGTTACTGTTGTGTTTGGAGTAACAGCTTTGGAGGCTGGTGTTGTGTGGAGGGGTCTGTGAGGTACTGGGATCCTTCCACTATACTGAGATGACATTGGAACCTATAGGCACCAAATTAATTCTAATGCCAGATAGACACCATCAATTATATTTCATCTCTGTGCCAAGTGTTCTGCTAGCTTGTGGCTGGCACTGCAGTGTAGCATTAGGGCATGAATGACATTCAGAAGAGCCAAAATATGGGTATTTAAAGTTTGCATGAATAGTACAGAAGAACATCAAGAGGTTGTAAACGTTTGCAGAACCCATTAATGAAAGTTTCCCAAATGATTGTAGTTCTAATAAAGGGCTGTTTGTAAGTTTCTCAAAGATGATAAATTATAATGCATCCATTATAGCTACTTGCAGAGGATCTAACCCTTTTCATTTGTATATATTTCTTTCATGTAATTGGCAAGAGTCCATGAGCTAGTGACGTATGGGATATACAATCCTACCAGGAGGGGCAAAGTTTCCCAAACCTCAAAATGCCTATAAATACACCCCCCACCACACCCACAATTCAGTTTTACAAACTTTGCCTCCTATGGAGGTGGTGAAGTAAGTTTGTGCTAGATTTCTACGTTGATATGCGCTTCGCAGCATGCTGAAGCCCGGTTTTCCTCTCAGTGTGCAGTCAATGACAGAAGGATGTGAAGGGAGTATTGCCTATTGAATGCTATGATCATCCTATCGGGGATCTATTTCATAGGTTCTCTGTTATCGGTCGTAGAGATTCTTCTCCTACCTCCCTTTTCAGATCGACGATATACTCTTTTCTTTCATGTAATTAACAAGAGTCCATGAGCTAGTGACGTATGGGATATACATTCCTACCAGGAGGGGCAAAGTTTCCCAAACCTTAAAATGCCTATAAATACACCCCTCACCACACCCACAAATCAGTTTTACAAACTTTGCCTCCAAGGGAGGTGGTGAAGTAAGTTTGTGCTAGATTCTACGTTGATATGCGCTCCGCAGCAAGTTGGAGCCCGGTTTTCCTCTCAGCGTGCAGTGAATGTCAGAGGGATGTGAAGAGAGTATTGCCTATTGAATGCAGTGATCTCCTTCTACGGGGTCTATTTCATAAGGTTCTCTGTTATCGGTCGTAGAGATTCATCTCTTACCTCCCTTTTCAGATCGACGATATAATCTTATATTTACCATTACCTCTACTGATTCTCGTTTCAGTACTGGTTTGGCTTTCTACAAAACATGTAGATGAGTGTCCTGGGGTAAGTAAGTCTTATTTTCTGTGACACTCTAAGCTATGGTTGGGCACTTTATTTATAAAGTTCTAAATATATGTATTCAAACATTTATTTGCCTTGTCTCAGAATGTTCAACTTTCCTTATTTTCAGACAGTCAGTTTCATATTTGGGATTATGCATTGAATTATCATATTTTTCTTACCTCAAAAATTTGACTTTTTTCCCTGTGGGCTGTTAGGCTCGCGGGGGCTGAAAATGCTTCATTTTATTGCGTCATTCTTGGCGCGGACTTTTTTGGCGCAAAAATTCTTTTCCGTTTCCGGCGTCATACGTGTCGCCGGAAGTTGCGTCATTTTTTGACGTTATTTTGCGCCAAAAATGTCGGCGTTCCGGATGTGGCGTCATTTTTGGCGCCAAAAGCATTTAGGCGCCAAATAATGTGGGCGTCTTATTTGGCGCTAAAAAATATGGGCGTCGCTTTTGGCTCCACATTATTTCAGTCTCATTTTTCATTTGCTTCTGGTTGCTAGAAGCTTGATATTTGGCATTCTTTCCCATTCCTGAAACTGTCTTATAAGGAATTTGATCTATTTTGCTTTATATGTTGTTTTTTCTCTTACATATTGCAAGATGTCTCACGTTGCATCTGAGCCAGAAGATACTACAGGAAAATCACTGCCTGCTGGATCTACCAAAGCTAAGTGTATCTGCTGTAAACTTTTGGTAGCTATTCCTCCAGCTGTTGTTTGTAATAATTGTCATGACAAACTTGTTAAAGCAGATAATATTTCCTTTAGTAATGTACCATTGCCTGTTGCAGTTCCCTCAACATCTAAGGTGCAGAATGTTCCTGATAACATAAGAGATTTTGTTTCTGAATCCATAAAGAAGGCTTTGTCTGTTATTTCTCCTTCTAGTAAACGTAAAAAGTCTTTTAAATCTTCTCTCTCTACAGATGAATTTTTAAATGAACACCATCATTCTGATTCTTTGGACTCTTCTGGTTCAGAGGATTCTATCTCAGAGATTGATGCTGATAAATCTTCATATTTATTTAAGATGGAATTTATTCGCTCTTTACTTAAAGAAGTACTAATTGCTTTAGAAATAGAGGATTCTAGTCCTCTTGATACTAATTCTATACGTTTGGATAAGGTTTTTAAAGCTCCTGCGGTTATTCCAGAAGTCTTTCCTGTTCCTAATGCTATTTCTGCAGTAATTTCCAAAGAATGGGATAAATTGGGTAATTCATTTACTCCTTCTAAATGTTTTAAGCATTTATATCCTGTTCCGCCTGACAGGTTAGAATTTTGGGACAAAATCCCTAAAGTTGATGGGGCTATTTCTACCCTTGCTAAACGTACTACCATTCCTACGTCAGATGGTACCTCGTTTAAGGATCCTTTAGATAGAAAAATTGAATCTTTTCTAAGAAAAGCTTATCTGTGTTCAGGTAATCTTCTTAGACCTGCTATATCATTGGCTGATGTTGCTGCAGCTTCAACTTTTTGGTTGGAAACTCTAGCGCAACAAGTAACAAATCGTGATTCTCATGATATTATTATTCTTCTCCAGCATGCTAATAATTTTATCTGTGATGCCATTTTTGATATTATTAGAGTTGATGTTAGGTTTATGTCTCTGGCTATCTTAGCCAGAAGAGCTTTATGGCTTAAGACTTGGAATGCTGATATGGCTTCTAAATCAACTCTACTTTCCATTTCTTTCCAGGGAAACAAATTATTTGGTTCTCAGTTGGATTCTATTATTTCAACTGTTACTGGTGGGAAAGGAACTTTTTTACCACAGGATAAAAAATCTAAAGGTAAAAACAGGGCTAACAATCGTTTTCGTTCCTTTCGTTTCAACAAAGAACAAAAGCCTGATCCTTCGTCCTCAGGAGCAGTTTCAGTTTGGAAACCATCTCCAGTCTGGAATAAATCCAAGCCTGCTAGAAAGGCAAAGCCTGCTTCTAAGTTCACATGAAGGTACGGCCCTCATTCCAGTTCAGCTGGTAGGGGGCAGGTTACGTTTTTTCAAAGAAATTTGGATCAATTCTGTTCACAATCTTTGGATTCAGAACATTGTTTCAGAAGGGTACAGAATTGGTTTCAAGATGAGACCTCCTGCAAAGAGATTTTTTCTTTCCCGTGTCCCAGTAAATCCAGTGAAAGCTCAAGCATTTCTGAATTGTGTTTCAGATCTAGAGTTGGCTGGAGTAATTATGCCAGTTCCAGTTCCGGAACAGGGGATGGGGTTTTATTCAAATCTCTTCATTGTACCAAAGAAGGAGAATTCCTTCAGACCAGTTCTGGATCTAAAATTATTGAATCGTTATGTAAGGATACCAACGTTCAAGATGGTAACTGTAAGGACTATATTGCCTTTTGTTCAGCAAGGGAATTATATGTCCACAATAGATTTACAGGATGCATATCTGCATATTCCGATTCATCCAGATCATTATCAGTTCCTGAGATTCTCTTTTCTAGACAAGCATTACCAATTTGTGGCTCTACCGTTTGGCCTTGCTACAGCTCCAAGAATTTTCACAAAGATTCTCGGTGCCCTTCTGTCTGTAATCAGAGAACAGGGTATTGTGGTATTTCCTTATTTGGACGATATCTTGGTACTTGCTCAGTCTTTACATTTAGCAGAGTCTCATACGAATCGACTTGTGTTGTTTCTTCAAGATCATGGTTGGAGGATCAATTTACCAAAAAGTTCTTTGATTCCTCAAACAAGGGTAACCTTTCTGGGTTTCCAGATAGATTCAGTGTCCATGACTCTGTCTTTAACAGACAAGAGACGTCTAAAATTGATTACAGCTTGTCGAAACCTTCAGTCTCAATCATTCCCTTCGGTAGCCTTATGCATGGAAATTCTAGGTCTTATGACTGCTGCATCGGACGCGATCCCCTTTGCTCGTTTTCACATGCGACCTCTTCAGCTCTGTATGCTGAACCAATGGTGCAGGGATTACACGAAGATATATCAATTAATATCTTTAAAACCGATTGTTCGACACTCTCTAACGTGGTGGACAGATCACCATCGTTTAATTCAGGGGGCTTCTTTTGTTCTTCCGACCTGGACTGTAATTTCAACAGATGCAAGTCTCACAGGTTGGGGAGCTGTGTGGGGATCTCTGACGGCACAAGGAGTTTGGGAATCTCAGGAGGTGAGATTACTGATCAATATTTTGGAACTCCGTGCAATTTTCAGAGCTCTTCAGTTTTGGCCTCTTCTGAAGAGAGAATCGTTCATTTGTTTTCAGACAGACAATGTCACAACTGTGGCATACATCAATCATCAAGGAGGGACTCACAGTCCTCTGGCTATGAAAGAAGTATCTCGAATTTTGGTTTGGGCGGAATCCAGCTCCTGTCTAATCTCTGCGGTTCATATCCCAGGTGTAGACAATTGGGAAGCGGATTATCTCAGTCGCCAAACGTTGCATCCGGGCGAATGGTCTCTTCACCCAGAGGTATTTCTTCAGATTGTTCAAATGTGGGGGCTCCCAGAGATAGATCTGATGGCCTCTCATCTAAACAAGAAACTTCCCAGGTATCTGTCCAGATCCCGGGATCCTCAGGCGGAGGCAGTGGATGCATTATCACTTCCTTGGAAGTATCATCCTGCCTATATCTTTCCGCCTCTAGTTCTTCTTCCAAGAGTAATCTCCAAGATTCTGAGGGAATGCTCGTTTGTTCTGCTAATAGCTCCGGCATGGCCTCACAGGTTTTGGTATGCGGATCTTGTCCGGATGGCATCTTGCCAACCATGGACTCTTCCATTAAGACCAGACCTTCTGTCGCAAGGTCCTTTTTTCCATCCGGATCTGAAATCCTTAAATTTAAAGGTATGGAGATTGAACGCTTGATTCTTGGTCAAAGAGGTTTCTCTGACTCCGTGATTAATACTATGTTACAGGCTCGTAAATCTGTATCTCGAGAGATATATTATAGAGTCTGGAAGACTTATATTTCTTGGTGTCTTTCTCATCATTTTTCTTGGCATTCTTTTAGAATACCGAGAATTTTACAGTTTCTTCAGGATGGTTTAGATAAGGGTTTGTCCGCAAGTTCTTTGAAAGGACAAATCTCCGCTCTTTCTGTTCTTTTTCACAGAAAGATTGCTATTCTTCCTGATATTCATTGTTTTGTACAAGCTTTGGTTCGTATAAAACCTGTCATTAAGTCAATTTCTCCTCCTTGGAGTTTGAATTTGGTTCTGGGAGCTCTTCAAGCTCCTCCGTTTGAACCTATGCATTCATTGGACATTAAATTACTTTCTTGGAAAGTTTTGTTCCTTTTGGCCATCTCTTCTGCTAGAAGAGTTTCTGAATTATCTGCTCTTTCTTGTGAGTCTCCTTTTCTGATTTTTCATCAGGATAAGGCGGTGTTGCGAACTTCTTTTGAATTTTTACCTAAAGTTGTGAATTCCAACAACATTAGTAGAGAAATTGTGGTTCCTTCATTATGTCCTAATCCTAAGAATTCTAAGGAGAAATCGTTGCATTCTTTGGATGTTGTTAGAGCTTTGAAATATTATGTTGAAGCTACGAAATCTTTCCGTAAGACTTCTGGTCTATTTGTTATCTTTTCCGGTTCTAGGAAAGGCCAGAAAGCTTCTGCCATTTCTTTGGCATCTTGGTTGAAATCTTTAATTCATCTTGCCTATGTTGAGTCGGGTAAAATTCCGCCTCAGAGAATTACAGCTCATTCTACTAGGTCAGTATCTACTTCCTGGGCGTTTAGGAATGAAGCTTCGGTTGACCAGATCTGCAAAGCAGCAACTTGGTCCTCTTTGCATACTTTTACTAAATTCTACCATTTTGATGTATTTTCTTCTTCTGAAGCAGTTTTTGGTAGAAAAGTTCTTCAGGCAGCGGTTTCAGTTTGAATCTTCTGCTTATGTTTTTCGTTAAACTTTATTTTGGGTGTGGATTATTTTCAGCAGGAATTGGCTGTCTTTATTTTATCCCTCCCTCTCTAGTGACTCTTGTGTGGAAAGATCCACATCTTGGGTAGTCATTATCCCATACGTCACTAGCTCATGGACTCTTGTTAATTACATGAAAGAAAGCATAATTTATGTAAGAACTTACCTGATAAATTCATTTCTTTCATATTAACAAGAGTCCATGAGGCCCACCCTTTTTTGTGGTGGTTATGATTTTTTTGTATAAAGCACAATTATTCCAATTCCTTATTTTATATGCTTCGCACTTTTTTTCTTATCACCCCACTTCTTGGCTATTCGTTAAACTGATTTGTGGGTGTAGTGAGGGGTGTATTTATAGGCATTTTAAGGTTTGGGAAACTTTGCCCCTCCTGGTAGGAATGTATATCCCATACGTCACTAGCTCATGGACTCTTGTTAATATGAAAGAAATGAATTTATCAGGTAAGTTCTTACATAAATTATGTTATTTACCATTACCTCTGCTGATTCTCGTTGCAGTACTAGTTTGGCTATCTACTTTATGTAGATGAGTGTCTTTTGGTAAGTATGTCTTATTTTATTTATGACACTCTCAGCTAAGGTTTGGCACTTTATATGTAAAGTTCTAAATATACGTTTTATACTTATATTTGCCATGATTCAGGTTAATCAGTATATTTCCTTCTTAACGGACTGTCAGTTTCATTTTTGGGAAATGCATATGAATAAAAAATGTTCTTACCTGAAAATTTGTCAAATTGACTTTTCTTTCTAAATTGCGGGCTGTTAGGCTCGCGGGTGCGAAAAATGCTAGAATTTATTGCGTCATTTTTGGCGCGAGAATTACGTTTGTTGACGTTAATGTCGTCATTTCCGGCGTCGCAGTTGACGCCGAGAGTTTTCACGTACTTGCGTCATCTATGACGCTCGTGTTTGTTGCAGATGTTTTTGGCGCCAAATTTTTTTTGTCAATGTCCATTACCTGTTGTTGTTCCTTCAACATCTAATGTTCAGGATATTCCTGTTAATGTAAGAGAATTTGTTTCTAATTCTATTCAGAAGGCCCTGTCTGTTATACCACCTTCTAATAAACATAAAAGGTCTTTTAAAACTTCTCATAAATTAGATGAATTTTTAAATGACCGCCAGCATTCTGATTTATCTATCTCTGATGAGGATTTATCTGGATCAGAAGATTCTGCCTCAGATATTGACACTGACAAATCTTCATATTTATTTAAAATGGAGTTTATTCGTTCTTTACTTAAAGAGGTGTTGATTGCATTAGATATGGAGGAGTCTAGTCCTCTTGATATTAAAACCAGTAAACGTTTAAATACGGTTTTTAAACCTCATGTAGTTATTCCAGAGGTTTTTCCAGTTCCTGATGCTATTTCAGATGTAATTTCTAGGGAATGGAATAGTTTGGGTACTTCATTTACTCCATCTTTAAGGTTTAAGAGACTGTACCCTTTGCCGACTGATAGATTGGAGTTTTGGGAAAAAATCCCCAAAGTTGATGGGGCTATCTCTACTCTTGCTAAACGTACTGCTATTCCTACGGCAGATAGTACTTCTTTTAAAGATCCTTTAGATAGGAAGCTTGAATCTTTTCTAAGGAAGGCTTATTTATGTTCAGGTCATCTTCTCAGGCCTGCTATTTCTTTGGCTGATGTTGCTGCGGCTTCAACTTTAGCGCAACAAGTGCCAGATCATAATGTGTATAGCATTGTTAAGCTTCTTCAACATGCTAATAATTTCATTTGTGATGCCATTTTTGATATGATTAGAATTGATGTCAGGTATATGTCTTTAGCTATTTTAGCTAGAAGTGCTTTATGGCTTAAATCTTGGAATGCATATATGACTTCTAAGTCAACGTTGCTATCTCTTTCTTTCCAAGGTAATAAATAATTTCTTTCTCAGTTGGATTCTATAATTTCAACTGTCACTGGGGGGAAGGGAGCTTTTTTGCCTCAGGATAAAAAAATCTAAGGGTAAATTTAGGGCTGCTAACCGTTTTCATTCCTTTCGCCAGACTAAGGAACAGAAGCCTGACCCTTCCCCTAAAGGAACGGTTTCCAATTGGAAGCCTTCTCCAGTCTGGAATAAATCCAAGCCTTTTAGAAAATCAAAACCAGCCCCCAAGTCCGCATGAAGGTGTAGCCCTCATTCCAGCACAGCTAGTAGGGGGCAGGCTACGATTTTTCAAAGATGTTTGGATCAATTCAGTCCAAAATCATTGGATTCAGAACATTGTTTATCAAGGGTACAGAATAGGTTTTAAGATAAGACCGCCTGTGAGAAGGTTCTTTCTCTCACGCATTCCAGTGAACCCAGTAAAGGCTCAGGCTTTCCTGAAATGTGTTTCAGACCTGGAGTCATCTGGGGTAATTGTGCCAGTTCCATATCGGGAACAGGGTCTGGGGTTTTATTCAAATCTGTTCATTGTACCAAAGAAAGAGAATTATTTCAGACCAGTTCTGGATCTAAAAATTTTGAATCGTTATGTAAGAATACCAACATTCAAGATGGTGACTATAAGGACTATTCTGCCTTTTGTTCTTCAAGGGCATTATATGTCCACAATAGACTTACAGGATGCTTATCTTCATATTCCAATTCATCCAGATCACTATCAGTTCCTAAGATTCTCTTTTCTAGACAAGCATTACCAATTTGTTGCTCTTCCTTTTGGCCTAGCAACAGCTCCAAGGATCTTCTCAAAGGTTCTCGGTGTCCTTCTCTCTGTAATCAGAGAGCGGGGTATTGCGGTGTTTCCTTATTTGGACGAAATCTTGGTACTTGCTCAGTCTTTACATTCTGCAGAATCTCACACGAATCAACTTGTGTTGTTTTTTCAAGAACATGGTTGGAGGATCAATTTACCAAAAAGTTCTTTGATTCCTCAGACAAGGGTAACCTTTTTAGGATTCCAAATAGATTCAGTATCCATGACTTTGTCTCTAACAGACAAAAGACGTCTGAAATTGGTTTCAGCTTGTCGGAACCTTCAGTCTCAATCATTCCCTTCAGTAGCTATGTGCATGGAGGTTTTAGGTCTCATGACTGCAGCATCGGACGTGATCCCCTTTGCTCGTTTTCACATGAAAACTCTTCAGCTTTGTATGCTGAACCAATGGTGCAGGGATTATACAAATATATCACAATTGATATCCTTAAATCCAAATACTCGACTATCTCTGACTTGGTGGTTAAATCACCACCGTTTAGTTCAAGGGGCCTCTTTTCTTCGTCCAACCTGGACTGTGATTTCAACAGATGCGAGTCTTTCAGGTTGGGAAGCTGTCTGGGGGTCTCTGACAGCGCAGGGGGTTTGGAAATCTCAAGAGGCGAGATTACCAATCAATATTTTGGAACTCCATGCGATTTCCAGAGCTCTTCAGTTCTGGCCTCTTCTGAAAAGAGAATTGTTTATTTGTTTTCAGACAGACAATGTCACATCCGTGGTGTATGTCAATCATCAAGGTGGGACTCACAGTCCTCAAGCTATGGAAGAAGTATCTTGGATACTTGCATGGGCGGAATCCAGCTCCTTTATTATCTCTGCGGTCCATATCCCAGGTATAGACAATTGGGAAGCTGATTATCTCAGTCGCCAGACTTTACATCCGGGAGAATGGTCTCTTCACCCAGATATGTTTCTTCAGATTGTTTAGATATGGGGGCTTCCAGAAATAGATCTGATGGCTTCTCATCTAAACAGGAAACCTCCCAGGTATCTGTCCAGATCCAGGGATCCTCAGGCGGAAGCAGTGGATGCGTTGTCACTTCCTTGGAATTATCATCCTGCTTATATATTTCCACCTCTAGTTCTTCTTCCAAGAGTGATTTCCAAAATCATAATGGAACGTTCGTTTGTACTGCTGGTGTCTCCAGCATGGCCACACAGGTTTTGGTATGCAGATCTTGTCCGGATGTCTAGTTGCCAACCTTGGCCATTTCCGTTAAGGTCAGACCTTCTATCTCAAGGTCCGTTTTTCCATCAGGATCTCAAATCATTAAATTTGAAGGTATGGAGATTGAACGCTTAGTGCTTAGTCATAGAGGTTTCTCTGACTCAGTGATCAATACTATGTTGCAGGCTCGTAAATCTGTGTCTAGAAAGATTTATTACCGAGTTTGGAAGACTTACATTTCATGGTGTTCCTCTCATAAGTTCTCTTGGCATTCTTTTAAAATTCCTAGAATTTTACAGTTTCTTCAGGATGGCTTGGATAAGGGTTTGTCTGCAAGTTCCTTGAAAGGACAAATCTCTGCTCTTTCTGTTCTGTTTCACAGAAAAATTGCTAATCTTCCTGACATTCGTTGTTTTGTACAGGCTTTGGTTCGTATCAAGCCTGTCATTAAGTCAATCTCTCCTCCTTGGAGTCTTAATTTGGTTTTGAGAGCTTTACAGGCTCCTCCGTTTGAGCCTATGCATTCTCTGGACATTAAATTACTTTCTTGGAAAGTATTGTTTCTTTTGGCTATCTCTTCTGCTAGAAGAGTTTCTGAATTATCTGCTCTTTCTTGTGAGTCTCCTTTTCTGATTTTTCATCAGGATAAGGCGGTTTTGCGGACTTCATTTAAATTTTTACCTAAGGTTGTGAATTCCAACAACATTTGTAGAGAAATTGTTGTTCCTTCATTGTGTCCTAATCCTAAGAATTCTTTTGGAAAGATCTTTGCATTCTTTGGATGTGGTAAGAGCTATGAAATATTATGTTGAAGCTACTAAAGATTTCAGAAAGACTTCTAGTCCATTTGTTATATTTTCTGGTTCTAGGAAAGGTCAGAAAGCTTCTGCCTTTTCTTTGGCTTCTTGGTTAAAGCTTTTGATTCATCATGCTTATTTGGAGTCGGATAAATCCCCGCCTCAGAGGATTACGGCTCATTCTACTAGGTCAGTTTCTACTTCCTGGGCTTTTAAGAATGAAGCTTTTGTTGATCAGATTTGCAAAGCAGCAACTTGGTCTTCTTTGCAAACTTTTACTAAATTCTACCATTTTGATGTTTTCTCTTCTTCAGAAGCAGTTTTTGGTAGAAAAGTTCTTCAGGCAGCTGTTTCAGTTTGATTCTTCTTCTTATAATTTCAGTTTTTTTCATTATAAGATTAAAACTTTTTGATTTGGGTTGTGGTCGTCGTGGATTCTTTTTTCAGCGGAATTGGCTGTCTTTATTTTTATCCCTCCCTCTCTAGTGACTCTTGCGTGGAGTTCCACATCTTGGTTATTTGCTATCCCATACGTCACTAGCTCATGGACTCTTGCCAATTACATGAATGAAAACATAATTCATGTAAGAACTTACCTGATAAATTCATTTCTTTCATATTGGCAAGAGTCCATGAGGCCCACCCTTTTTGTGGTGGTTATGATTTTTTTGTATAAAGCACAATTATTCCAATTCCTTGTTGATGCTTTCGCTCCTTTCTTTTCACCCCACTTCTTGGCTATTCGTTAAACTGAATTGTGGGTGTGGTTGGGGCTGTATTTATAGGCATTTTGAGGTTTGGGAAACTTTGCCCCTCCTGGTAGGAATGTATATCCCATACGTCACTAGCTCATGCACTCTTGCCAATATAAATGAAATGAATTTATCAGGTAAGTTCTTACATAAATTATGTTTTTTCTCTTTGCTCACTTGCTGGTCCAGCATAAGGGATAAACCTGTTTTGCTGCCCTAGGACTGATATTGGTTGCCCGGCACTGGGGGGTTGATCACAATCATGTTGATATTTTCAGCCAATGTTTTGAACTTTGTCTAATATTGACGGCATGGTTTTCAAGTGATCATAATCCCAGTCGTGAACAAGTATTGTATTGAGAACCACACGAAAACATGTTCTTGATATTGGGATCAAAAATCAATATGAAAATGACAAATACAAATGCCATTTTGTAGGTTAAGATATTATATAACAAGTATTTTGACTGATCCCTTTGTACACTGTGTAATGTTAATATACTTAACGGCGTGTTGTGTTCTAAAACCATAGCAATATGTGTTAATAATGACTAATACAGCCATTTGAACAGGAGCATTATGAGTGTTGTGGCCATTTCTGTTGATTGCCTTATTTGTAATGATAGTACTATAAACCTGCTTATACATTTTTTCATTCTTGATTGAGCAGCAAGTGTTTTTCAGTACGATTCTGTATTAGAATCAAGAAGAACTCTGCAATGGCTTCAACCTCTATCATCTACAATAGCGGATTCAAAAAGATCATCCACTGTATACATCAAAGCACAAAAGAATATCAATACACTCTCTTTAAAACACGTCTCTGTGTTTGTTACGTACAAATGAAAGACCTTCTGCTATGACCAGTAAATAGCCAATACTATTTTGTAAGAGATACAGAAACATTAATTTCTAAAAATAATATTTTGTAATTTAACGCCCACTATTTACGGGTAAGGACCTCACACTGAAGTGTATTCCAGTAGCAGATTACATTTTTTTTTTTTTAAAAAAAACATTATATCATTAAATATGAAAGTATAGAGAAAATATCCAGCCTTGTGAAACCATGCCAGAAATGATTTATTCAAGATATTATGGTAGCATTGCACACACATAAAAGCATCATTTATATATTAGTGACCATAATCAGAGTAGGTTAGCATTCTAAAATCCTTTAAAATATTATTGGATTGTAGAACACACATTCTATGGCTTGATAAGGGATCATACATCCTTTTTATTTAAAGGGACATGAAACCCAAAATGTTTCTTTCATGATTCAGATAGAGAATACAATTTTAAACAACTTTCTAATTTACTTCTATTATCTAATCTGTTTTATTCTTTTGGTATCATTTGTTGAAGGAGCAGCAATGCACTACTGGTTTCTAACTGAACACATGGGTTTGCCAATCACAATCAATATATATATGCAGCCACCAATCAACAGCTAGAACCTAGGTTCTCTGCTGCTCCTCAGCTTGCCTAGATAAACCTTTCAGCAAATGATAACAAGAGAAGGAAGCAAATTAAATAATATAAGTAAATTGGAAATTTGTTTAAAATTATATTCTCTATCTGAATCATGATAGAAAAATGTTGGGTTTCATGTCCCTTTAAGGTGTTTTTTTCCCCCACATGGCATGCTGTTTAGCTATCTTAGCAAAATATATTATTAAAAGGATAACTTTTTTAATATAAGTAACCATTTAATATGGAGTTATTTAAAAAAAGGCATTTGTCTCTGGTTAAAGGGAAATAAAAAAAACATATTCAAGGGCTACATTTTCAAGACACTTTATAATATAAATTATATTAAAAAAGGCTACTTCCAGTGCTGTAACTAGATTTCACTGGGTCCCAGGACACAAAGCAGTGGTAGATGCCCATCCCCATTTCAACAGCTCCATTTCTGCCAGTTTTTGATCAGCAGTCACATAGGAGAAAGAGGAGTTGCTTATCTGTGTCATTTTTACCCTTTGGAACAGCCATCATTAAAACCCTACCACCATTTTATAAAGGCAAATCCATACATTTTCCTTTAAATTCCTTAAGTGATACTGCCCAGACCCTCCTGTATTTAAGTCACTGCTGCTGCAGGGTCATAAGGGCCCCCAAGAGGTCTACACTGAGAACTCTGAGACCCTTGTAGTTACTCCCCTGGCTACTTGGGCACACACCAGGTACTGATCTCAGAGTTTACCTGGGCACTGGGTACACTGACTCAGCACTCTTGTTATCACCTTATTTTACCTCTGGTCAAGAATTAATTTTTTTATTTTAATTTTTTTGCCATATTCATTTGAAACATTAAAGTATATACACTTTCCTTTAAATTCTCTGTTAAATCCTGACAACTTTTGAAAATAAACTAAATGATAAGCTTTTTGTCTGTAGAGCCTGCCTCTAAGTGTTGAGGGTACATTTGAGTGACTGGCCAGCATTATGTAATACATTTAGGACCAGATTACAAGTGGCACAGTATTTACCTCTTCTGCTAGAGCGCTAATTGCGTGCGTTGGGTTGGGCTGGTATTATGAGTTGAAAGTAAAAAGTTATTGCACTCTCGCTAACCCGACACACACAAACAGGTTACTTCTAGCACAATTAGACTGTCGCGCAAAAGATAACCTCTTCCCCCATAGAATTCAATTGGAAAAAAACACCCAACTTGCGCACTAACCCGATCGCATACTCTTACCCGATATGAAAAATATGAATATTTCATATTCCAATATTCTGCACATAGCAGAATATATTAAATGTATTAATAAATACATATTTCTATATATACAGTATATGATGGTATTTTAGTAAAATATATATCTATACCTATATATATAGGAAAATCTATTTAAAAATACATAGAACATATTCTGCTATGTGCAGAACATTGGAATGTGAAATATTAACAGTAAATATACACAAACACTTTATTAAAAATCAATATTGCATAAATATGGTTTTCATCTACATAATTGCAAAGGGCTCCAATGCACTTATATATATGTGTTAGGGCTGCAACTAACGATTATTTTCAAAATCGGTTAAAAAAAAAATATATATATATATATATAAAAAAAACCACAAAAAATAAGTAAAAATATTATTAGAGCAGATGTGGACTGGTTTCAAGTTCAACCTCTCTCTCCGCTGCTGGTTCCAGAGAACCAAAAACTAAAATGACTTATTTTCCCCAAAATTATTTTAAAAATAGTTTAGGTTTACATGGGATGTCATCATGATTATGCTCCCAGTGGGGTTGTAAAATAAACAGAGAGGTGCTAAAATGTTCCTTTTCAATTTTCTGATTTTCTCTACTCTAAGTATTGGTCTCTGCATGTAAACGGTGAGAAATAAATTAAGGATTCTTGGTCCGCTCTCTCTAAAAGCTAAGCACATTTTATTGGGTTGTAAGTATAATTAACAGGAACTGCTATATACAAATATAAAAAAATCGAAAGAGAGAGAACAGCACTCCATGAGATAGAACAGAAGCTGGAATAACTTCCATGCATGTTCATTTTTATTAAATTCCTCAGGGTGCCAGTTCTTTTTGCACACTATGCCCCTTCACAGAGAAAAAATATCCTGAAGCATATCAGTCTGACCCTGCCCAATGACAGTCCAGCGCCGAAATACCAGGCAATTCTTCTCTGAACAAGGGAAGCAACAACCCCAGACGATCGTTTCGGCCTCCTATGGGCCTCGTCAGTGAGGTGCAGTTGTATCTCTCTAAGGGCAAGTGTGCACGGGCTCCACGTCTGGTTTCCCCATTACTCTTAGGGTGACCCAAGAATAATTTGCATAAAAAAATCGAAAGAGAGAGAACAGCACTCCATGAGATAGAACAGAAGCTGGAATAACTTCCATGCATGTACAAATATAAACCTAATGTATAATCTTCCTTCCTTACATGTTAAACTCTGCAGCTGGTATTAGTAATTGGAAATACATGGGAAACTACTACTTTTTACAGTACATTGCAATTTATTTGGTGCTTTAAAACAAATATGATTATCTGGCTCAATCAGGGAGATTTTCTCCCCTAACCGATGTGGGACAGAAAATGGAATGGACATGATTTCTGTGTATGTGTCTCTGTGAGAGCTGGAAATTGGAGTAGCAATTAGTATGGTTGGTCTGTAGAGTACCAGACAAATGTGCAGACCAAATGCTCCCCACTAGACTACCTGGGAGAGAATATTACTTTTTTTTAAAAAAATATTGCAGGGTCTGCAATCCATTCAGCCAAGTCCAATATATATTTATTTTATTTTAAACAAAAAAGGTAACTTCCAGTACGCCCTAAGAAGGCTTCCTAAGAGCTGGAATAAATGAATGGTAACTGTCCCTGATGCCCCTGCCCACACAGCCCTTCCCAACACACGGCCGCACAGCCTCTTTTTAGCTCCCTATGATAAAGAGCTGTGTGAGAGGGAAAGGCACACACTGTGTTAAAAGCTTTAGGCCTAAACATAGGAAATGTGTTGCGAACTTGTGTGCTAACTTAGTGACCGGCATCTGCAGGCACCATGTTATATTTTTGATAGATAAATAAACATGGTACCTGCAGATGCCGGTCACTAAGTTAGCACATATGTTTGCAAATTTTTTCCTATGTTTAGGCCTAAGCTTTTTTTTTGTGTGTAAATAAATTTTATTAACTGTTTTTCATGTACAATATCAACAAGATTAGACATACAGCTGATTCACGAAATACAAGCAAATAAAGTTCACGGAAATAGGGCTAAGCTTTTAACACTGCGTGTGCCGTTCCCTCACACAGCTCTTTACCTTGACAGCACTCCCAAGCATCCTGAGCTGCCCTGCTGGCTGCGCGTGATCTGAGACGGCTTGAGTGTGCAGGATAAGTCACTGATGCCCCATCTACACAGCCCTTCCCAACAAACAGCCGCACTCTTACAGGACCGATCTGACACGCTGCAGCCTGCATGTGTATTAAGCAAGTAAACAACTAAGTTAAATAACCGGGGGGAGACCTACCTTATAACAGCGCAGCGTGAGCAAAGTGAACTGTCCCACGGCGTGTCTTCCTCACTCTACACACATGCACGCTGCATGCTGTAAGCAGCCCAACTAATCGACTGACCAACTAATCGATAATGAAAATCGTTGACAACGATTTTCATTATCAATTATTATCGATTAAGTCGATTAGTTGTTTCAGCCCTAATATGTGTATATATATATATATATATATGTGTATATATGTATTTGTGCTTATATGTGTATATATGTCTGTAAATTCATATATGCACACATAAATACACATGTACACATATATAAACATACATATATACACATACACATACATATACATACAAAGTCCTTTGCCTGCCTTTTTTTTCTAACACCTGAGATCTCATATCTTTGAGCACTTATAACTTTTTGAGCAATATTTTTTTGAATAATTTTTATTAGACAGTGTTATTATGAGTGTAACTATACTTTGTAATGTATTTTTAATGCATTTTGTGCAACTTTATAAGTTTGCGAAACAGTGAACCACAGCTCTGAGATCATGGTAATGATTCTAGCGTAAATCGCGATTGCGCTCATGCGATCGTGATTGTGCTCAACTTGTAATATGAGCTCAACTTAACCTGCTCACAAATGATCGCGAAAAACCATCATGCAAACATTTTTATGCGTCACTTGAAATCTATCCCCTAATTTTTATCTATTAGAGACATATAAATCAATGAGAATCAATATTTGAATAACACATTTTATTCTTTTAAATGCTGATTCTCATAGATACATTCATGTATATTTATGTATTGCTATGAAAATCAATGTTACATTTCTCTGTATTGTATACATTGACTCATAGATTTACATTCACAGCTATAAATGTCAACAAGAATCACTGTACAATTGTCTTACAGTTACAGCTAAAAATGCTGATAGGCTGACCAGACACTATTATAGTCAACGGCTTAAAGAAACAGTAAACACCTTCGGCTAGAGTCTAGAGACTAGGTAATGAGCAAAATTTTGCTCAACGCTCACTTCTTGTCTTTTAACGACGGGTTTCTGAAAACTCGTAATACCAGCGCTGTAGGTAAGTGAGCGGTGAGACAAAACTGCTCGTTAGCACCGCATAGCCTCTAGCGCAAAACTCATAATCTAGGTGCTTGCAATTACAACTTTTTTTGCAGTCTTCCTACAGATTAACATCACTAGTCAAAAAGGATGATCTTTCTGGAGTCATTCTGAAGTAATTGATGACTCCCGACTAGTCATCAGAAGCCATCCTGAAGTAGCCCACAGGCCAAAATATTTAAATGAGAAAACCCTAGACTTATTCACTGGCTGTTTATGCTTGTGAAGTAATCAGTAAGGTAATATGCTAAACATTTTGAAGTTATCACTAATAATGTTTTACCTTAGCTGATGGCTTTTCAAGCCTGATGATGTCTCATGATGTGCAAATGACTTCTAAAGTAGTATGATTATCATCAAATGACTCCAGGATGGTCTCTAAAGTAATACTATTTCACTTGGGATATCAGTGGAGTCTGAACTATGTTAATAATACCTTGTTTACTGCAATTATGTTTCACTGGTGTGGTCAAACTCCACCCACCAGTGTCCTTATTTGGAGCAGCCAATCTGAACTTAAATTAGGAGACCACAGGGCTTGCGACTGTCATGTTGTTAATAAAATATCCATTGTTTGGCAGAAAAGATAAGATAAACTGTGAATTAGGGAGATATATGTGTCAAGGTCAAGCATTTGAAGCCTACCATGTGCTCTTAGTTTTCAAGGTTGGAAAATATTAGTTTTTTCATACTATACTAAGACTGTGAGTAAAGTTGAAATATTAATATACACGTAGAAAACCCTTTACGGAAACTGCTTGGGACTGGAAAAGGTTTGGATTTTGGAATATTTGCATTTTTAAATTGGGACAATTTGGAGATGGGATGGGACTAGGGATTGGAGAATCTGGCTATATCAAAATTTGAATGTAAGAACAAATATTTCTTTGTATATTCGTTTTACACAATCAAATATATATAAGAATGAAATTTCTTTCAAATTCGAATATCTAATTACTTTTGATTGATGCATTTAATATCGAATTTTGCTTTCGAATCGAATGTTGCTTTTTATTACTAATAATAGTTCAAATTTAAAATGTGTATATTTGCTATATTATAAACATTTGAAATTGAATGTCTAAATTTCAAATCCCATAAATTATTTCTAAATCGGATGTTATAGCTAACAGAAATCATATATAAAATTTGGATATTCGAGCGAATATTACCGCATATTATTTAAAATTTGAAAACCAATATTCAAAATTAGAATGTTATAAAAAAATTTGTCTCTTATTGTATTGTTCCTCCGTTGTACTTTTAGTCCAAGTTCTTTTTTTATTGAGAGAGTTTCAAAAAAAGATACAGAGTCTGGTCGACAATGCAAGAACAAAATTTACATTAACAGTGCACAATGTTTATTTTCTTAACAATAGTAACTGATCTTTTTTAGAATAAAAGAACAACCTTAAAGGAAAAATAAAATAAAGCAAAAACATAAAAATATAAAATGGTGGCCAGTTAGGCCAGGAAGTTGTACCAACCAGATTGATAAGAAAGGGTGTGCAAGAGCATGTATATATAACTGTTAATAAGTCTTTGTCTCCACAGATGAATATGACTGAATGTTAGGTTATTAGTATGTAAGTGAAGGTAGGTCTCCAGCTCAGTTTATATATTGGGCCCACATGTCTTGGGCAATGATAAAAAGGTCTCTAGTGTCTAAACGAAAGGATCTATATTCCTCCAGTTCTATAAGATCAGTAACCTTATTTCTCCACAACAGAATATCTGGAGGGTCTGGGGATTTCCAATTTTTAGCAATAAGTGACTTGGCGCTATTTGTAAATATACGGAACAGAATACTGTGTGCTTTGGAGGGGAGCTTAAAGTGAAGGTAAAGTGAAACGCTATATTATAGTTACTAATAGAAATTAAACAAAATAAATATAACTTTCATTCATCAAATTTTTCATATATTTATATTACCGGAGATATCTTCTATTATTCTCATGTATTCTGCTTTCCGAAAAACAACTTGTAAAATTTCTTTTTTTTTATAAACAACGATCACGTTGTTCTGCCATCCAATTAATTTTTTGGCCGTTAGGCGGCCGTCAATTTACGTCATAATACTCTGGCTCTATATGCGCATGTGTGACATCTTCCACTGCTCATTTCTCAAGCTCGCGCGTCCACGTTTAGCGCATGCGCAGTATAAACTTCACTGTGTAGGCATAGTTGGACAGCATAGGAACTCAGACGCATGCGCAGTAGAGACAAACAACCGCGATTAACGCATGTGCAAAGATCCATGTTCAAAAATTATGCACATGCTCAGTAACTCCATGCTCGATGTGCACAAGCTTACTAGACACGTATAGAGCGAATGGGACCGCTCTATACGTCAGTGTCATAAACCAGGAAATGGAGGATGGGCAGAGATTCTGCAGGGAACGGTATGAAAAATAAAGATAAAAATATACCTAAACAAATACATTTTTTTTAAAAAACAAACCTAGCGACTGTATTTGACTTAGTAAAAGGAACATAAATACAATTGCTAGTTAAGAAAACTTTACCTTCACTTTAATATGCTTGTTCAGGAGATATATGAGCGGGTCTAAGGGTAACAATAATTGGAAAATCTTCTCAATCTCGCATATGATAGCTCTCCAAAATAGGTTTATGCAGTTGCACCACCACCACATATGGCCCATGCCACTTCCTACATGGCCGCAGCACCAGCATTGGTTCCCAGTTGTGGGATATAATTTATATAAGCGTCTGGGGGTGAGGTACCAGTTATGGAGAATTTTATAGTTCATCTCCACCAGTGCTGCAGATGAGGAGGACGATTTAGTGTTTGTAAATATAGAGGATGCTATCTGGGGGAGAATAATAACTCCTAGCTCCCTTTCCCAAGACTCAACAGTGCTAGGTAGACTACCAGGGGGGGGGGCTGAGTTAGGATTGAGTAAATCTTTGATAGGGTATGGTTTAGAGGGATAGTAGAAGATAATATCTCCAACTTAGTCATGGGTCTAAGCATGTTATGTTGATGTTTGTGGGTTGTGATGAAGTGGTGGATTCTCCTATAATGAAACCAGTTATGAGCCCAGCTAAAATTCAGTTCTTGGAGTTTTGTTTGTGAGTATAGATGCTCATTCTCTGAAAGGTGATGTACAGCAACGTCGGGTGGGGAGTAGAGTCAAGGACATGGGGCCCCAGGTCAGTCAAGGTAAATTCTGGGTTGTGTAGTAGAGAAGTAAGTGGAGAAGGTCTGGAGGAGAGGTATGGGTTAAGTCTATCTGCTTTCTCCCACTGAATTAGGGTCTCTCTGGTAATAGGATTATCTATATTTTTAATTACGCTTTCAAAACGGGGGGACCAGCAAATGGAGTGTAGGTTTAGGTCTGTATGAAAGTGTTCCTCTAAGTGAATCCACCTTTTCCGAGTCTTATGTACCCTCCAGTCAAGAATTCTTTGAATGTAAATAGCGGATCTATATAGTTCTAAGTTGGGGACCCCCAGACCACCATGGATATGGGGAGTCAGCATTATCTTATTATTCATTCTGGAGTGTCCACCTTTCCATATAAAGGAGTTGAATAACTGTTGAATATTCATGAGGAAACGAGGGTGGAGGGGGATAGGAAGGGCTTGCAATACGTTTAAAAGTCTGAAAATGCTGTAATTTTTACCAAATTAATTCTCCCAATCCAGGAAAGATGTTTAGAGTGCCAAGAAGAGAGCTCACATTCCAGAGACAGTTTAAGAGGAACATAATTTAAGTTATACATTGACTCCAAGTCATCAGTAAGGTTTATGCCCAGGTATCGTAGGGAGGTTCTGCATCGGCGGAAGGGGCAAGTTAATTCAATTTGTTGGGCAAGGGCATATGGCAATGAGACCCCTAGGTATTCAGACTTAGAGTAATTGATGAGAAAGTTAGTCAGTTTATTAAAAAGTGATAGTTCTAAGAGGATGGGAATTGACTTATCAGGAGTAGTAAGGGAAAACAGCACGTCGTCTGCAAAGAGGGATAATTTATAGGTCTCTTCCCCAACCGTTATACCCTTGATATTCAGATTTTGTCTAATTTTGGCCGCAAAAGTCTCCAAGAGACAAACAAACAATAGAGGGGACAGGGGACACCCTTGTCTGGTGCCATTCGATATTGGAAAGGGGGGGTAAAGTACACCATTTAAAGAGATTCGGGCGCTAGGATTATTATAAAGAGCAAAAATTCTATGGAGCATAAGCTCCCCTATACCCAGAGTCTGAAGAGCAGCCTTGAGAAAAGACCACCTCACCCGATCAAAGGCCTTCTCCGCGTCGGTTGAAAGCCATATCGCGGGAAGGCCCTGGTTTTTAGAGTGCCATAAGAGTTGAAGGTTGCACACCATATTGTCCTTCGCCTCCCTTAAAGGGACAAACCCAACTTGGTCCTGGTGGATTAGGTATGGGAGGTGTTGTTTTAGTCTAATAGCTATCATTTTGGCGAAAATTTTAATGTCTGCGACATATTTGGTTTCGGTATTACAGAGATATGAGCTTGGAGGGATTGGGGAGGGAAGGTTTTATCATTGTCATTGTCAGTAAAATGGGCCAAGAGGTGAGGGGCAAGAATATTGATAAATCTAGAGTAGTAGGAATGGCCAAAACTGTCCGGGCCTGGAGCTTTGCCGGATGGAAAAGAGAGGATGGCTTTCTGTAGTTCTTTTAAAGTAAAAGGCGATTCCAAATCAGATTTCTGGTCCGCGGTCAGTGAGGGGAGATGAAGTGAGGCTAGGTAATCATTAATATCTACAGGGGAAGGTGGGATAGATTTCCTGTCTAAATTATAAAGATCCTCGTAGTAGGTTTTGAAATTGTTAGCAATATCATTAGATGTGGACCAGATCCTTCCTTTATTATCTTTTATAGACATTATATATCCTCTAGAGGATTTATTTCTTAACAGACGTGCCAACAGTTTGCCCCGTCTATTTCCCCCCTCGTAGAATCTCCTCCTAAGGAAAAGGTCTCTACGTTTGGCTTCCAGACCCAAAAGGGAGGGCCAGCTGATTTTGTTTGTGTTGTATGTGTTCAAGTAGTGAATGGGCTTTGGGATGTCTTTTGTGAGTATCCTGCAGTTTTTCTAGTTCTTCCAGTAAATTTTTAAGTACCAGGGAGTTTTGTCTGTTTCTGTCTGCTTTTATTGCAATTAGTTCCCCTCTTATTATGCACTTATGCGCTTCCCATACATGAAGAGGAGAAACATCGGGGGTGGAGTTGATAAAAAAATAAGATTCAAGTTTGTTTTGAATCTGAATCTTTGTCATTGGGTTGGACAGTAACGATTCATCTAGCCTCCATGTATGTTCATGTCTCTGAGAAGTGGGCCAGTTCAGGGAGCAACAAATCATGGCATGGTCCGACCAGGTTATGGGCAGGATATTAGTAGATTGGACCAAGGCTAAACTAATTACATCTATCAATAGGTAGTCAATGCGGGAATAATTTCGATGGGGATGAGAATAAAACGTAAAATCTTTTACTAGTGGGTGGTAGACTCTCCAGGCATCATGGACGTTTAGTTTTGATATGTGGGACTTAATTAGTTTTAACATTTTCTGGGGTAAAGAAGATGTTCCTGACGAACAGTCTAAGTTAGGGTCAAAAGCTAAGTTAAAATCACCCCCCATAATCAAACTGCCCCTAGTGAGTTTGGAAGTTATGTTGCAGGATTGGAGAAAAAACTGAGCAGGACAAGAATTGGGAGCATAAATATTGGTTATAGTGATGACTTTATTGAAAAGTCAGCCAGTGATCACAACTAGTCTGCCCTCTTTATCCTTGAAAATATTAGTAAGGTGGAAAGGGATCTGTTTACGGATTAAAATTCCTACATTATGTTTTGTGGAATGTGAGGAAAGGTACACCTGGCCAAATTTTCTGAGAGACTGCAAAGGTTCTATGCCCCTCTTAAAATGGGTCTCCTGAAGGACAATATCACATTTGAGACCCTTATAATCTCTCAGGGCTTGGGATCTCTTTTGGGGAATATTAAGTCCCTTAACGTTGTGGGATAGTAATTTAATAGACCTGGGGTGTTCAGCCATAGTTAGTGGAAATAGTGGAAATTAGGCTTATGTGAGCCGAAAAAGTATGTAAGAATGTAGTCCTATCTATCGAGGAACAATGTCCTCTTATAGGGAAATTCTGGAGCAGTGAGGTAAGAATAGTAAGCAGGTAAATACACATACATTTGAATACCACCTGTGGAGACTTATAGTGAAAATAAGAGATATACCCCTGAGAATAAACATAGTTGCATACAAATGGACATAGTATAGAAACGTTTGAGTATGAAATCGGGCTGGTACACAATATAATGACACATTCAAAAACTAGTAAAGCACTTCTGGTAAGCACAAATTGAGTAGACAAAGAAAAAACCATAAACATAAATAAAAATATGAACATTTACAATAACAAGTGGTACGCAAAAGGGTCTGAAAGTACACCATTCAGGGGGGTGGAATGATGTTGGGTAACCTTTTATGGCAATCAAAAATATAATGACTGAAAGCATGCCATTCTAGTGAAAATGAAATAGAATTCAATCGGGCATATAAGAGTGAGAGAACAAATGAATATATATATATATATATATATATATATATATAAACAATGATGTTAAGTGTTCATACGATACCACTGGAGCGACTCAGTGGAGGACTGTCCTTAGAAATGTAGGCCTGAAGTCGGAATGTCTTCTGTTAAAGTACTAGTTTGACAGCAACTCTCAAAAAAGGCTTGCCAGAAGACACAGGAATCTACATTAAATGAGGTTGGGCCTGTTTTGCGTCTCTTAGGTAACACTTTCAACCAGATCGGTCTTTGGTCTCTTGATGTCCCTTCTTCTGTTTGGTCCATCCGGGTAGGGAGGTCGATAATCTTTTCAGGTGGTGGGTCAAAAGAAAGGTTGAGTTTCTTAGAAATGTCCTCTAGATCAGAGAAACTTTTTTAAACAACTTGGCCTCCGTTAAATGAAATAATTAGGCTGAATGGGAAACCCCATCGATATCTAATGTTCTTTTCCTGAAGGACCTTGGTTATAAAGCGAACCTCTCTTCTGCGTTGGATTGTTTGAGGGCATAGGTCTTGAAAAACCTGCAAAGAGTGGCTGTGAAATTGAATTGACCGCCTGGTTCAAATCTCCTCCTTGGTGGTATATTTTAGAAATCTGAGAATAACATCTCTGGGGGGAGCGGGAGGCCTGGCGGGTGGTCTGAGGGCTCTATGGATTCTTTCTATGTCTTCATTTTTTAAAGTTGGTGATTGTGGAAGGAGAGAATGGAAAAGTTCAGTAACATAGGCCCTGAGTTGATCTTGAGAGACCTCCTCAGGTATCCCTCTCAATCGCAGATTGTTCCTCCGCCCCTGATTTTCGAGGTCCTCTATCTTATCATTTAGATTCTGAAGCATGGAATCATGAACAGACAATTGTTGCGTGTTTGAGCTAACCATATTGTTAAGGTGTTCCTGGCCCACCTCAAGAAATTCCATCCTAGAGCCCAAATCATTAAGGTCTTTCGTTAGGTCCTTAATTTCTTCCTTTATGAATTTTTTAAGGGATTCTATGTCAGATTTAGAAGGGAGGCTAGCAATCTGAGACTGAATGGATTGCAGAGGATCCTGTACACCAACAGAGGTTGAATTAGCAGGGGTTGAGTCCAGGGATTGCATAGTGTCTAGGCCTACTGCTTCTTGCGGTTGAAAAAAGGATGAGACTGATGGCCCCAACTGGTGTAGTTTATTCTGTTTTTCAGGCTTGTTACCTTTTTTGCTCGCCATACTAGGGTTGAAAGTGGCACAAATAAGGGAACGTGAATTAGAGAGTAATGTCTGCCTTCAGTGCAGAGGATTATGAACCGTGAAGTTATGATGTTGTAACTAAAGATAGTATACTTTGGGTTAATAAAGAGGTTTGATGAAGTAGCCTCACATAACAAAAGGAGCGTTATCTTGCTGTAAATTGTACTTTTGCATATTAGTAATAAGCAATAAGTCCTGGGAGGCTCTGTTACCTCTAAAGGCCTCAGCAACAGCCCGTGTGGCGATGTTATAAATCCAATGTCCCAATCAGAAATAATAAAGTCAGCCGTCCCAATATAGCTCCTAGGGGACCACTTGATGCCTCTGTGTTATGGTTATATTACTGCGTGAGTGACTACGATACCTGCGTTATCCACGTGGCTTGCAGGAGTGAGTCCGGATCTCCAATGCTGTTCCGTGTATCCGCCACCAGCTGCAGACCATTCGCGATGCCGGGGACCAGAACACCCACTGTAAACAAGGTAGATGTGGTGTTTATCACGGGTCTCTGTATAGATAGAGCCGAGCAGCAGGTCCGTAGGAGTAAAAGCGCTCCCGGTCGTCGGCAAGATGGCTGCCGCAGCTTCTGTCCAAGCAGCCCTCCGCTACTTTGTCAAACTCCTCTATGCCCGTATTTGAGCCCAATATTAAGGCCAGCTATTTAAGGGCTAATGTTAAGAACAATTATGGCTACATTCGTTTGTATAAATGCCAGATTACAAGCCTAATAGGGCCCAACAGCTCCGGAGCTCAGTCACAGTGCGTCCATGCTCCAGCACGGTGAAGCTCCGCCCCCCCTTTACTTTTATCCTTGTACCCATGGGCAGAGCTGCGGAATCTGTTGGCGCTTTATAAATAAAGAATAATAATAATAATAAAAATAATGTTTGATAAGCATTCATAATTCGATTCAAATGGATGAATATATAAAAATTAGTTTTAAATTTTGAATGTTACAAAATATTTGCCCATCCCTGGAGAGGACCAAGTGTAAACAACAATATATTATGTCATTTGCAATATTTACATGTCATAATACAGCTTAAACATGTAAATTAAAGGTAGTTTTATATATTTTTTTAATACTTTCGTATATATAGTACCCTCAGAAAGATAGTGCAGTGCTGTAATCAGAAAGGTAATATTTGTTGTTTTAAATAAATATGGAATATTATTTGCATTTTATAACATATAAAAACAAAACAAAACAAAGACACAGGCAGAGAAGATTGAGACTAACAGTCAGGGAAAAATAATAATTTTTGGTTATTTTATTTAAAAAAAAATATTAATTAAAAAGTTTTTCAGAATAAATTTGGGTTTTGGAATTCCGTATTTGGGAATTTGTACCTGTATATAAATGATTGGCAAATTTTCCCATGAGTAGTCATGTTACACACTGGTTGCCCTCTTGCACTGTGGCGCTGGCTATAAATATAAACTGTAAAACAACAAACATACTCTTAGCAACAGCCAGATCCTTAAGAAAAACAATATTAGTTACATTTAGACATTTATGAATCAATAATAACATTTCCAGGAAAAACATATAAATTGAAATAGGCCTGGATAAATAAAAGGTTACTAGTCTGCTCAATGTTAAGATACATATAGTAGCAAGGCTGACAAAACATTTAAGAACCATTTCTCACATTTGTATATATACAGTGTGTGGGTGTATGTGTATATATATATATATATATATATATTTCTCAATTATAAAATTCACTTTTATTATCAATATTACTTTGATCTCTTAGCGCTGCGGAATCTGTTGGCGCTCTACAAATAACCGATAATAATAATAATAATAATAATCTCTTGGGTACTTGTGTTGAAAAGAAAATGTACATATCCTCAATAGCAGCAATGCACTACTGGAAGCTCCTAATAGTGCATTGTTGTTCTGGAACTGACTTTAATTATGTGTTTAATCCCTTTGCAGAAATTAAGTTAAGTTAAGACAGTTTACTCAAAATTGTTTAATGTTTTAAAATAGTTAATCCCTTTATTACTCATTCCCCAGTTTTACATAACCAACACTGTTATATTAATAAACAAACTTTTTACCCCTGTGATTACCTTGTATCTTGGCCTCTGCAGATTGCCCCCTTATCTCAGTGCTTTTGACAGACTTGCATTTTAGCCAATCAATGCTGACTCATAAATAACTCCACAGCAGTGAGCACAATGTTATCTATATGGCACACTTAAACTAGTGTTGTCTAGCTATGAAAAACTGTCAAAATACACTGAGATAAGATACAGCCTTCAATGGCTTAGAAATTAGCATATGAGCCTGCCTAGGTTTAGCTTACAAAGAATACCAAGAGAAAAAAGCAAATTTGATGATAAAAGTAAAATGGAAAGTTGTTTAAAATTACATGCCCTATCTGAATCATAACGGTTTAATTTTAACTAGACTGTCTCTTTAAACATATACTTATATGTAAGCAATAGTGTAATAATAATAGTTCTCTAACATATTAGAACATTTTCTTTTTGCAGATATCAAGCTCTTCATCACCTTCCTTACTTTCCAGCACATAACTGTCATAAAAAGAATACCTTTATAGCAAGTACCAGACTAAGCAAGCAGGGGTTACATTATTAACCCTTCAGCATCTGTATAGCAGAACTTCAAAAAGTACACTAGTTTATATAGATGTTACACAGCCTGAAATTAGACAGTGATATTACCTCAATGTGTGTTGGGGCTGCTGGAATTGAGAACAATATATGCAGATATGTTGAGGATTTGGCTTTTGTGTATTACTTTAGCTAAAACACTGTTGAGAGTAGGTGGCATTTTATGAAGTAGACATTCATTTTTTTATATTTTCTGCAGCAGTGATTGCTGATGAAAGGTTAGCAGTCACAGAAATGCCTTAGTAAATCTGGATTATTATTTTTTATGTTCTCTAATTTCCAGTCACAGCACATGAAAAACCTGATGTTTTAAGCGCCTTCTAAGCATTGCCTCAGTATACAAAATGGGGGCAATTCTACACGATCCTTCTAGTCCTTGAAGGGACAGTATACTATAAAATTGTTTTTCCCTTAATGTGTTTCTAATAACTTTTTTACCAGCTTCAGAGTGTAAACTGTATGAGATTTGCTTTTTAAGGTTTATTTGTGTCAATTAAATAGCTGATTTTGTGTTTTGAAGCCACAACCTAATAAAATGGGTTGAGCTTGTATGTATAATCAGATCTCATTACTTTATCACATTGTGTACATATACATGCTTCTTTATCTTATATCTGTCCATAAACTAATCACCAATACTTAGAGAGAACAATGGAAAATTAACAATTTATTACCTTATCTCTTCTATAACCCACTGGGAGTGTAATTTCTTCTGCTGACTGTGTTTACACAGCTTATCTATAGCTTGGGCATAAGGTCAAACACTTTCAGGATAGGTGGGGATACCACAGGCTAAATCAACTATTTCAAAAGCCAATATAAGGGTAATGGACATACTTGTAAACAATTTAATACACTCCAGCATGTAAAGTGGATCATTAGGAACAAATTAAAGGCGAGAACATTTTTGAGTAAACTGTCCCTTTCATAGTTTTATATATAACATCTAATGCCTTCCCCTTACCTGACATCTCATTACACACCGCTGAACTTCACAGTAACAACAGATAAAGAAGACTACAGAAAACAAACATATTGGCCCAGATTACTAGTGGCACGCTGTAATGAGCGAGCGATAAGGGTTTTTTCACAGCTGTTTGTGCGCGTCAGGTTTTCGGCTCATATTATAAGTTCAAAGTTAAGACTTTCGCTTGAGCACAATTGAAGTTAACGCGCATCGATTTAGCATGACCTCAGAGCTCTGGTTAACTGTTTCACAAAACAAAAAAGTCTCACAAAACACATCAAAATACATTACAAAGTACAGTTACTCATATCTAATAAAAAAAATATTAAAATAAAATATTGCACAAAAAAGTTATAAAAGCTCAAAGATATGAGGTCTCAGATGTTAGAAAAAAAAGCAAA